>NC_140949.1:48251395-48328895 GCF_014529385.1 Adiantum capillus-veneris | reverse complement strand
CTTTTGAGATGTCAAATTTGAGGCTTTTGCATAATTATTTGGGCATATTGTTCAATCATATTGATAGAAGTATTTCTTGGTATCAAACAAAGCATATCGAGACATTGTTGTGTAGGTTCAACCTTGAGGATTTTAAGCCTATTGCTACTCCTATGGAGATAGGTTTGAAGCTTAGTCTTCAAGATGATAGAGATTACTTTGATGTCACACTCTATCAATAGGCTATTAGTTGCCTCATTTATGTATGCATTACAAGGCCAGACATTTAGTGTGGAATCGCATAGGTGTGCAAATTTATGGATAGCATAGGTTTTAGTGTGGAATCTCATATGTGAGCAAATTTATGGATTGTTATAAAAACTAATATCTAATTCTCCCAAACGATTTTCTCATGTTAAACTGATCATTTAATATGGGGAGGTACCATGGGAGTAAAAGCTAGAATTTTGGTAAGGCTGCCAACCAGTCTCAGCAGGGATCCAAAGGGGGGCAGTCTGCAAAAGAGAAATGTACATCAATGGAGCTTAAAAGACCTAAGGTTCAGCTCCGTTAAGACTTCCATAGGCTAAGGTTCCAAAAATTAACTAAAAAGTCCAATGGCCAAGGGTGGAAAATATTGGATGGTTATGGGAAGACTAAAAAGTTTTCCCACATCCCTAGGAAGGAGGGGACTAGCCCTAATAATAGGGGAAGAGAGAGAAAAAAACACACACACACACACACTCCCAAGCTCTCCCCAAAGGGAAGAATGGACACATGGCAGGCTCCTAGGCCAGTTGCCCCCAATCTCCCCTCAAATCCTATTGAATGGTCATAGAGGTGGACCAATGAGAATTAGGCTAGAGTAAAATTAGTCTAATAATTTTAAAAATTCTTGATAAAAGAAACGATAGAAATTAAGCTCCCTAGAAGACTATTGGACAGTCTACCAAGGGGTCCAATGAGCATCCAGCAACCCAGTGGCTTGCTTGATTCCTATTGGCCAGGAGACTAAAAGTCTAATGAGAGTTTAAATAAATTATTTAATAACCTTAAGCTCTCACAAAAGGGGAAAGGGAGACACATGTCACCAGGCTATCAATTATGCTTACTAATTCCTATTGGCTAAGCTTTGCAGGAACCAATGGGAAGCAACAGCACCACATCAATGAATTATTACCCTAGCACCTGAGGAGACAATCAAAGGGGGCTTCAGGTTGTGGGCGTTTGGGGCACGACTGCTAGCACATCTACAATGAGACCCCCGGGAGTGGGCTGTTTGGTTTCACTTACTTGAAAATGCTTCTAGAGAAGGCTTACTTGACTCAAAATTTTGAAAACTTGACGACTTGTGACCTTTTCACTACTCATCCAAACAAGAAGAATAAGATCATCACCTTTACCAGGCATAGCCTCGACAACGGCTACAACAACCTGACTCACATCATCAGTAAGAGTAGGTGCAGGCTTAATTAGAGTTTATTCATCATTAGAACGTCCTCATGAAACCAACACACTGAGTTCCTATCAGACTCTGGAGTAGATGGGCAAACTCAGCCATGATAAAGGCTGGCACTTCCTGAGTAAGAGCAAAATACTAAACGTGCTACAGAGATCTAAGCAACTAAATAGTTTGTCACTTGTTGTAGATGCGACAAAGTGTAGAGCATGATGGAGGATTGTCAGCCTAGATCTAGTATTGGCAGCATGTGAGAGTTGCAATGTAGATCTTAGGCTCTAATGGAGCACTCCAAGTGATATAAGACATTGAGGAGCATGGATGCGTGCATGGTGCATGCTCCTTTGGCTCGCAAATCCATAAGCTGACATCAAGTTTGATACATAGGTGTTTGCTTGAGGAAAATTTACACCAATGAGCATACATGGGTAAATAGTTAGATCTGGATAATTTGAAACTATAGAAATGGACCAGAAAAAAATCACTCACACTGCTAGTAGAGATGTTGGTCCTTCCAACACGGAGGTAATGCCTTCAACCACCACCACAACTGAATCCCTAGCTGCATATCTAGAATCATCTTTGCTATACTCCTTTCCTAAAAGTTTGAAAATATCAAGCAGCATTTAGGCTTATATGTCACAATGATGCATAGGGAAGAAAAAACCAGGAAACTATTAATTGAATAGACAACATATATACTTACAAACTCTAGCCAGAAATATAGGTGTTGTCTTTTTATAAAAATCAGGAGTAAACATGAAATAGCCCTCAAGAATCAAGTGAGTGAGGCCAGTAAACACCCACCAGCACATGAGAAGCCGCTCGACACCAACCAAATGACGGAACCTACCTAAAGCACTCAAAGAAAACAATGAAACTCAAAACTAGGAATAAGCTATTCACATATGATTCATGACTGATTTCAATCGCAATAAGTCCTTTATCACGTCAAAATACATGAATACCAGTCTTTACCAGATCATGGAAATTTTGAAACAAAAGGGTCTTCCACAAGGTTGGGAAGGGCAGATAATTTAAGACACATTCACAGGAAGTTGACAAATTTGGTCATTCGAACCAACCAAACAATACAGGCTGAGTCGCCAATTTTGTAAAAATCCCTCGAGAAATGAAAAGGTTCACCTTATTAAAACCACATATGGAAAATTAAGAGGATTTGTGCAGCCATAAAATGTTGAGAATCTATCTCAGAGGGTAAAATTTCTAGGAACAAAAGGGTACTAAACATTACATAGCTTGACAGCTATATACAAAAATCAAACTCGAGTTTCATTAACCATAGTTTATGAAAATCACCAATTTCTTTTTGCCACTTCTAAACTTGGAAGTGTGGCTAAAAACTCCAATATTACATCACAAGTTTCTCTCAAAAAAATAAATACATCAAGAAAAATACACTATTCTATGCTCTTGCTACACGTAACATGGCAAATCAAAATTTCACCTGATATAATCCACACCAAGATGACCACTCCCAAGCTCACTAATCCATAGCCTGAGAGGATTTGCAGGATGGATAAAAAGTTGAGAACATAACCCGTAAGCTCAAGGGTTTCAGGAACAAAAGGGTGTTGAGCCATCTAAAACTATTGCATTACGTAGCTATCTGCTTTCAAGAGATCTGCATGAACACAAAGGCAATGAAGATTAAAATCGCTACAAAAAGAGGAGGAATTGCAACAAAAAAAATCATTAGTTACTTAAAACAAGATTATTCTTGCTTAACTGCTGTTGTTGGTTATTCAAAAATGAGCTAATGAGAAAACGAGGATATGACATGTAAAATGTATACCTGGAGGTGGCAAATATATCTAGTATACATTGTCCCACTCTGCAAACATTGCAAAGTGGATTTCAATTTGATTCATTTGCACCTCAAAAAGTAAAAAGCCTTGACAAATAAAGGGCTTTCGTTGGCGAATTGAGTTTCACATGAATCATAAATGGACAAACTCTTTTTTTTTTAGTTTCAACCCTACACTGCTCAACAAAAGTTAACTTGTTGTTGCAGCCTAAGCACACACGCAGGTGCACCCAAGCTGTGTTGACCCATGGAAGTGCAAGAAGTCGAGGCATGGCTGTTTGCAGGCAAATGGCAGGGTCATTGAGCAAATACTTGATGCAGTGTAAAGCCAATGCTATTACAATATGTATGTCAAATGAGGTACTTAGCAGGCCAAGGGTATCTTCAAGCTTTCCTACTCCGAGCTTAAGGTTGCTAAAGGTTGGTGGGTTTCTGCGTCAAAAAGTCATGGTATATGCAAAATGCTTGCTGAAGCTAGGCGAGTTTAAAGATTTTTATAGTCAAGTATGCTACAACATGTCCATTGAGAGCTATGGCAGGTGGTGCAATTCAATATACGATGTTTGTGATACTCTCGACGAAGTGCCTTCCACCAAAAATTCGTTTTTATGGGCCAATTATGTTGAGTTTGTGGCCATGAGCCCTCAGCATGAGAGGCGGTTCTTGTTTAGGAGGTGTCACATCAGGGAGCAGCCTTGATGTATTTGTTTCATGTTTCCTCGGGTTTCTTTATTAAGAGCCGATGTGGACATTGCAAAGGTGAGAAGGGGAGCTGAGTTGGAGTTTTTTTGATACCGCAATCAAAGGCTTGCCGACCGCGTGAAAGAGGGCCAAACCCAAAGCTTTTTAAAGCTTTAACTTGAAGGGAAAAAAATCGATGCATCAAGGTGGCAGCACACTGCACACTTCATGGGGTGGCGACGCCATCTGGGTGGTTTCCATACGGGAGTAGAAAAGGAGAGCACGGCAATTGCAGGGAGGACCCGGCCAGTTTGCTGAGGGGGTGACCAATAGCGAGGTCGCTAGTGGCCAAAAAGAGGGGGAGGCTCACCAAAACAAGAGAGGCTCGAGCCTGCCGGGGTCCTGACCAGGAAGGAGGCCTCCAGTTGGGAGGCTCACGGTACAGCAGGGGGGGCTCGCCATCAAGTTGAAGGGGCTGCATCACCTGCAGAAGGAGAATCATGGGCCGCAAGTCGTGAGCAACAGGAGAAGGTCGTGAGCAGTTGCAATAGGAGAGCAGTTTGTCATGGCCGTCAAGGGTGTGTGTAGAAGGTTGGGGTAGTGCTACTCTGCATGAAAAGGTGCGGCCCATCAAGTGGGGGTCATCCAAGGAGGAAAATCACTGCATTTGAATGAAGCTGAGGCCAAGGCTGCAGGAGATAGCATCATCAACGAAGAGAAGGGATCCGACAATCGGTAGAGAAGGTGGGAATCAGCTACTACAATTGAAGAAGCCACCAGTGCTAAGCTCAAAGGAGATCTGAGAGCTAAAGACAACTGTTATAAGTGACAAAGGGCTACATACAATAGAAGGGAAAGCAAGAGAAGGATTGGCCAGCTAAGAGCCATTGCACGCATAGAAAGTAAGGCCATAGCAAGTTTCACACCAAAGGAGGCATTTGGTCGATGCGGTCATTGTACCTGGGGCTTTTATGTTGATGCAGAGTTTGTCTATTGGGTTTTTTATGGCTCAATTGTGATCATATACTTTGTCTCATCTTGTGCGTCTCGTCCGTGGTAGCAATGGCTCCGGACTGGTTGTGTGTGTGTGCAAGGAGAGAGATAGAGTGAGCCATGTGAATGAGGGATTGAAGATTGGTTTATATATGCGTCAACAAATGTGTGCCATGTAACCAGGTAGTCCTTTTGTGAGTGTGTGAGTGCTCTCCATCTAAATCTAGGGTATACGAGGACTGGGGTTGGATTAATTTTCTATGGAATTTTAGAACTATGAAGAATTATAGTCAGGAATCAAGATAGTATGCTTTGCAACTAAGTGTGTATAGTCTGGGATGGTTGGGTACGGGTTTGGACACTGATTGTTTGCAGATTAGGAGTCTAGGTGTGTGTTTACTAGGGGATAGGGGTGTTGTGAAATCACTGGGCTATAGAGAGGCATTCAGATTGTGTGCTGGTGGTTTTCTCACTTCCCCCTTTCCATCTTGTGGTGCCCCCACTAAGGATTCAATGATTGCTTCTTAACCAAGTGTTCGTGAATCAAGATGAAGCAGGAATTTGGTTCGGTGTTCAAAGGAGATGAAGATGCAGACGATTGGACTGCCGATTTTGAGCTGTTTATGTTGACAGTACTGCGGATGCCAGGTGATGAAGCAAAGCTCCAGACTCTACCTTTGGTGCTGCGAGGTAAAGCAAAAGCTTGGCTCGATGGTTTAGAAGATGCTTACAAGCAAAATTGGATCGGATTTTGAGAGAAATTTCTACAAAGGTATCAAAAGGTGGTGTCGGCCTCGGCAGCAAATGCAAAGATCAAAATCTTGCAGTAGGATGTAGCACAAATTTTGATGCTTTTGTTGATAGATTTGAAGCTTATTTGAGGGATTTTGTGGCTTCTACCCAAGCAACCAATGCGGGATACTTTAAGCTGGAAAGGTTTCTATCTTGCTTGCATCCCTATGTGCGTGAAAGGGTGGATTATGAAGATCCAAGGATCTTTGATGAAGCTGTCAGATTTGCGAGAGCAAAGAGTCAAAAGATGAAGAAGAAGATGGAGGCAGGATTGTTGTAGTATATACTCGCAGCAGCGAGTGGACCTATGCCCAAACAGATTGATGAGCATCAAGAGATAAAAGCCCTGTCTTTTATTGATATGCATTTGATCAAAGCACGTGAAGATGATTCCAGGCTAGAGGAGGTAGAACAAGTGCAAACCAGGTCTCAAAAGGTAGAGTAAGGCATATTCAGAGTGCCATCCAGTTTGCTTGCTCAAGAGGACGAGGTGATAGAAGATCTTAAAGAAGAAGTGTTGGTTCCAGAACCAGTAACAGAGAAGGTAGAAATGGTCCAAGAATCGAGAAGTTCAAAAGACGAGTCGGACAGCTCTCAGAGCTCTAGCAATGCTTTGGACACAGATGCTACATGGGAGATGGAATCCCTATCTTCTAGGTATGAGACTTATGATGTTTTTCATGTAGATGAAGTTGAGAAAGATGTATACGAGTTGCCTGTCAACCAGCTGGAGGTCGAGGAGAAGCATAGTGAAAGTGTGGGAATGCCTTGTGTGAACTGGCGAGTCAAGCATCCTTCTCTTGTGTCTGGTGGTGGTGATTCCTTGCTAGAAGAAATAT
This sequence comes from Adiantum capillus-veneris, assembly GCF_014529385.1. Taxonomy (NCBI): domain Eukaryota; kingdom Viridiplantae; phylum Streptophyta; class Polypodiopsida; order Polypodiales; family Pteridaceae; genus Adiantum; species Adiantum capillus-veneris. The sequence continues at coordinate 48,322,324 of NC_140949.1, read as the reverse complement.
GGTTTGATTGTGCATCAGACCTAATTGAAGAGCAGGTTTTTGAGGATGACTTGCAGGAGCTAGGAACAAAAGTTGTGGTAGGTCAAGTTGATTTATCTATGCAGGGGGTGGGGCAACCTTGCCTTGGTGGGCATATTGAGGTGTACTTTGAAGTTTCAGAGTTTGTATGTAGCCATGGACAGATAGCTCCGACAGATGACTCTATGGAAACTAATACAGGTGCAGCCTATGAGAGCGAGGCTCCATGCAAAGAGGAAGGTGCCACCAACCTTGCAGGTGATGAGTTATTTGAAGAACAGGTTGGAGTTCTAGCAGGTCATACTCGTGGGTATGAGGAGTTGGTTTTAGAGCCTATTACAGAGGATTTGGATACAGGTTTTCAAGGAGCACATACAGAATTGGCTATGCAGCAACTGGAGGCAAATGCCAAGTTTTTGCTACTTTATGTGATGCTATGGATACATGTGTTATTAGAGGTTTCTTTAAAGGTATCTTTGTATCAATTGCGAGGCTTTTTTGAAGTGGAATATACTATGGAGGGTTGCTCTGTAGTAGATGACATGATAGCGGCTTATGGTACAAGTGCTTCAAGTGAAGGAAAATATGCTTATGGTTGGAAGGAAGGATAATGGATGCAGGGTGACGAAGCTCTGTGCTATAAAGAGCTGGAAGGGTGGCGTGTCTATTGGCCTACAAGTGCAAAGGAAGGCTTGGATGTACATGCTTTACAGGTGGATGGCCACGGCCAATGCTTTACATTGATCTAGGTGGACTATACACCATGCTTGGGGAAGCTTTGAGCTTTCCATTTGATCCTGGAGGATGATGCAGGAGACGCTCTTCTCTCTATCCCTATCCTATTTATATAGCCATTATATCATTTTTCTTATGTAGTTTATGTACCTATTTTACATCATTCTATCATATGCAGTCATATTTTACCTAAATAATATTGTGGTTGAGCATGAATGCTCAACAAGGGGGTGGTCAATGATGGTGCACCCAAACTATGTCCACCCATGGAAGTGCAAGAAGCCGAGGCATGGCTATTTGCATGCAAATGGCAAGGTCATTGAGCAGATACTTGATGCAGTGTAAAGCCAATGTTATTCCAATATGTATGTCAAATGACGTACTTAGCAGTCCAAGGGTATCTTCAAGCTTTCCTAGTCCAAGCTTAAGGTTGCTAAAGGTTGGTGGTTTTCTCTGTCAGAAAGTCATGGTATATGCAAAATGGTTGCTCAAGCTAGGCGAGTTCAAAGCTTTTTATAGTCAAGTATGCTACACCATGTCCATTGAGAGCTATTGCATGTGGTGCTCAATATATGGTGTTTGTGATACTCTCAACGAAGTGCCTTCCACCAAGAACTCGTTTTTATGGGCCAATTATGTTGGGTTTGTGGCCATGAGCCCTCAGCATGAGAGGCAGTTCTTGTTTAGGAGGTGTCAAATTGGGGAGCATAGCACCCTTGATGTAGTCATTTCATGTTTGCTTGGGTTTCTTTATTAAGAGCCGAGGTGGACATTGCAAAGGCGAGAAGGCGAGCTGAGTTGGAGTTTTTTTGATACCTCAATCAAAGGCTTGCCAACCCCATGAAAGAGGGCCAAACCCAAATCTTTTTAAAGCTTTAACTTGAAGAAAAAAAAAACGATGCATGAAGGTGGTAGCGCACTGCAGACTTCATGGGGTGGCGACGCCATCTGGGTCGTTGCCATACGGGAGTAGAAAAGGAGAGCACGGAAATTGCAGGGAGGACCCGACCAATTTGCTGAGGGGGTGACCAATAGTGACATCACTAGTGGCCAAAAAGAGGGGGAGGCTCACCAATAGGAGGGGCTCAAGCCTACCGGGGTCCTGACCAAGAAGGAGGCCGCCAGTTGGGAGGTTCACGGTACAGCAGGGGGGGGCTCGCCATTAAGTTGAAGGCATCACCTACAGAAGGAGAATCATGGGCCGCAAGTCGTGAGAAACAGGAGAAGGTCGTGAGCAGTTGCAAGAGGAGAGTAGTTTGTCATGGCCGTCAAGGGTGTGTGTAGAAGGTTGGGGTAGTGCTACTCTGCATGAAAAGGTGCAGCCCATCAAGTGGGGGTCAGTCAAGGAGGAAAAGCACTGCATTTGAATGAAGCTGAGGCCAAGGCTGCAAGAGGATAGCATCATCAACGAAGAGAAGGGATCCGACAATCGGTAGAGAAGGTGGGAATCGGCTACTGCAATTGAAGAAGCCACCAGTGCTAAGCTCGAAGGAGAGCCGAGAGCTAAATGCAACGGCTAGAAGTGATAAAGGGCTACATACAGTAGAAGGGAAAGCAAGAGAAGGATTGGCCAGCTAAGAGCCATTGCACGCGTAGAAAGGCCATAGCAAGGTTCGCACCAAAGGAGGCATTTGGTGGATGCGATCATTGTACCTGGAGCTTTTATGTTGAAGTAGAGTTTGTCTATTAGGTTTTTTATGGCTCGATTGTGATCATATACTTCGTCTCGTCTTGTGCGTCTCGTTCGTGGTAGCAGTGGCTTCAGACTGGTTGTGTGTGTGTGCAAAGAGAGAGGAGGAGAGAGATAGAGTGAGTCATGTGAATGAGGGATTGCGGATTGGTTTGTATATGCGTCAAAAAAAGTTTTTCGTGTAACCAAGTAGTCCTTTTGCGAGTGTGTAAGTGCTCTCCATCTAAATCTAGGGTATACGAGGACTGGGGTTGGATTAACTTTCTATGGCATTTTAGAGCTATAAAGAATTATAGTCAGCAATCAAGATAGTATGCTTGGCAACTGAGTATGTATAGTCTGGGATGGTTGGGTACACGCTTGGAGACTGATTGTTTGCAGATTAAGACTCTAGGTGTGTGTTTATTAGGGGATAGGGGTGCTGTGAAATCAATGGGCTATAGAGAGGCATTCAAATTGTGTGCTGGTGGTTTTCTCACTTACCCCTTTCCAACGCTCATAATCTGGGGTTGGAGCACGCACGTCTGAACAGACCTCCAAAGGAGCACCAACTGTCACCACCACAAGCACCATATAAGGATGTCCGCAATCCTATGACTTTAGCTTCACATCCAAAGTGATAAGCTTACCACGAGGTGAAAAGGTGATCAGCTGCTTGCGAACATCAAGAATTGTGAGTTCTTCCTGAAAGGACATCAGAGTGACGTAACTTCATGATATGCACATCCATTGGTCTAAAGTAAGCTTGAATTTTGACTTGCAATGATTCAATCAGAGGTGCGTCATTTGTAAGATCCCCTTTGGATAACTCGGCTTGTGCACGATGACCAAGTTTTTCAAAATTGATTTCAAAGCAGTTGCAAAGTCTTTGGAAATGAAATTGGATCTTAGTCAAGAAAAAAAATTGGATCTTGGATCTTAGTCAAGAAAAAAATCATTTGAAGCTTGTACTTCCTCAACTCACAAAAACAATATCCACTCTTGTAAAGTGTCACTGAAACCTATATATGTGATCAATTATTCAGTTCAACATAGGAAGTAGTATTACTGAGTGTGCCGATACTAAGATAAGGCTTGCCTAAGAGTGAACAACATGTATACAAACATGGAAAAAACCTTAATGAGGAAAAAGTGCCGTGACTCTCCTAAGTTTGTGCACACATATCACTATAGCAATATGGTAAGGAATGACTCTTGGGAGTGATGTGGTGAATATGAACTAGTACTCATGTGTTACGAAGTGTTGAATTGTATGCGAACAATCCACAAAGAGGAGTAAGTCCAAAGCTTTGGGAAAAGATTCTAACTTCTCACAAGATAAAACCTATGTGAAAGGATCAATAGTGTTGTCTTAAGTAGGCACAGAAGCCAATATGAACTCTGCTGTGTTGGGAAGGCGGCTAGGGAGGATGAAGCCGGTGGGGTGCCATGGCGAGGAGATGAGCAGCAGAATGAGAGTGAGAGAGAAGAGGAGAAATAGTCAACACGTCACAATAAAAAGCACGCTTGTGTATATTTTCTTTGTTAAAAACCTTACATATATAGGAAATTTTCCATGCACACTCAGCTTTTAACTAAGGTTGCCTACATGCTTCAAAAGGGAGTTTCCCACGGGCTGACCGACAAGGGCTTGAACCCAACAATCCGCCCCTCAAGCGCGAACTAGACAGGCCACTCTCATGATACCTCGAGTTTTTGGTGTACTCATCAACCGTGAGTTTTAGGTTCTCTCACAACCAAGGATTTCTGGTGTATCCATAACCTGGTTCTACGATAGTAAAACCCCCCTTGAACAGATAGGGTTTAGGTCAAAAAATTAGCTACCAATGAGTGGAGTTTTTAGTTCACTGTCAAACCTTGGGTTTAAGGTGCGGGACAAAAAAGGACTAAGAACAAATATGTTTTGGGAGGTCTTACCACTTATGTATTTGTGACAGTGTCTAGCCCATACAAGTTTTTATCATGGTAGTAACTGACAACAGGTAAAGTAAAAGAGGCTTTGACTGAAAAAGCGTATAATTGTTCTGACAATAGACAAAAGATGACAAATCTATGACAACATAAAGACAAACGGATACTAGACAACATCATTCTTGGATATTGCTTCAACAAATTCAAGCAGAAACTGACATCTATTTTCCAGACAGCTTCCACAATGCACGGTCCATCTGCACATTGTGAATCCACTTCATCCCAGCCACAACTTGATTGTACTAGCTAGCCACCAACAAGCATACGCAACCTATCGAAATAGTGCTCTACCATAGCCTCGATCATCAAAAGTGTATCAATTGATTCTTTCGAAACATTTTCTTCATACTCTTCGGCAAACCCCGATACCCAAATGTCCGATACACGTAAGTCACACAAACTGAAAGTAGCGGAGATTTTCTTTCTTTGCTTGGATTATGTTGGCATGATTGCATTGCAAGGCAACTCATCTATAAAATCAACCGCAGATTTTGGCATGCTACAAACGGATGAGACCGAGCATGAATAAGCTCTTGCTTAAGTTAGTTAGCGTATTCACAGCCAGTAGTGCTTGATCATAGCCTTTTTGCACCTTTGTGAGCGTGTTGAGATGCGCGCAAAGTCTCCACGCTACACTACACTATGGATGAGACTGTATCTAAAGTGCCTATTGCTTTACAGATGCCAACTTCGTGACATGCATCTTCAACCACCTTTGCAGTGCGTTTTGAGATGCTTGTAGGCACGTGCTTGGCAATGTCTATTCCCTGTTGGGTTTTGATATCCAATGACTTGCCTGTCCGCCAGCAACTTGATGCCTGCAACACTTCAACGATGCCTCTTGAGATGCACACAGAAGTACCTACCTGCACCTGGGCTTGCAGCATTTTGAGATGCATCATCACCTTGCCTTGCCAGCACTAAGAGATTCTCCTTGCTTTGGCGGCCTGCCTGGGCTCTGATACCAGATGTTGGGAAGGTGGCTAGGGAGGATGAAGCCGGTGGGTGCCATGGTGAGGAGATGAGCAGCAGAACGAGAGCGAGAGAGAAGATGAGAGAGAAAGTCAACACGACACAATAAAAAACACACGTGTGTATATTTTCTTTGTAAAAAACCTTACATATTTAGGAAATTTTCCATGCACACTCAGCTTTTAACTAAGGTTGTCTGCATGCTTCAAAAGGGGGTTTCCCATGGGCTGACCGACAAGGGCTTGAACCCAACCTGTTGTACAAAGTCTCCCATGACATAATGATAATGCTCCTCAATGTGATTTATGAAAGCATGGAACACTAGGTTCCTCAAAATGGCTAAAGCACTCTGATTTCAATGTAGATGGTGGTGGCACACTGCTATCCAACACTCAAGAAAATCAAAGGCATCTGAGCCAAACGCACTAAACCATAGCTATGAAAGATGCCATGTACTTTGCCTCACAATTAGAAGTGGCCATTGTGGTTTGTCAACCAAGATATCCATGAATTGTTGAGCATAAAACAAAAACCACTAGTGGACACTTGTGTGTCATAGAAACCATCCCAATTCGTCTAAAAAAGCATGTAAAACTTGCACCAATGATCCCCCTAGAGAAAAATAACCCAACAACTCAAGTAGTGAAAGATCTGTTTGCGTGCTTCCAATATGTAGACCCTGGGCTATCTATAAATTTGCACACATATGAGATTCCACACTAAACCCTGGTCTATCCATAAATTTGCACACCTATGAGATTCCACATTGAACGTTTGGCTTTGTAATGCATACATAAATGAGGCAACCAATAGCCTGTTGATGGAGTGTGACATCAAAGTAATCTCTAGCATCTTGAAAACTAAGCTTCAATCCTATCTCCATAAGAGTAGCAATAGGCTTGAAATCCTCAAGGTTGAACCTACACAACAATGTCTCAATATGATTTGTTTGATACCAAGCAATACTTCTACCAACCTGATTGAACTATTTGCCTAAATAATGATGCAAAAGCCCAAAATTTTACATCTCAAAAGAGGCATTTAAATCAGCTTTAAAAGTAGTAGTATCTCCCCCATTTGGTCCACATAGAACACAATGAAAATACATCATCCGCATGCTTGACAAGGAAAGTTCGTTCAGTTGGACTATTTTGAAAACCATCTGCAACCAAATAAGCATGAATCTCTTGATACCAAGCATGTGGAGCTTGATTTAAATCATACAATGGCCTTCTTAAGAATGCACACCTTGTTCTTTTACTTTTTGAACAAACCGCAAGGCTATGATACATAAACTTCCTCATGAAAATCACCATTCAAAAACACACTCTTTATGTCCCATTGAGGTACATTCCAACCATCATAAGCTACCAATGTACAAATGCTATAAATGGCAGTCATATGACAAGTGCGAGCAAAAGTCACCTAAAAATCGATACCTTTATTGTGAGCATACCCTTTTGCCACAAGTCTAGCCTTATAACCATCAACACTACCATTAGGCTTACATTTCAACTTGAAAACCCACTTAATATCGATGGCCTTTTTGAAAGTCACACAAGGACCATGTGCCACTTTTCATGACAAAATCATACTCACATTGCATTGCAACCAACCAATTTTTTGAGTTATGTGCATCAAATGATAAAATCTTTTCCTCGTTACACATACTAGACACTGTCAAAACGAACCATATGATGCATCAAGGGCACGTTGAAAACGTGAATCAGTATGAATAAACAATGGTGCACCCAATTTTTGCAAGGTTTGTACGAGCCACCCTGGCATCCTTCTAGGCTACTCATTTGTAGCCCTATCCTCATCAATTATATCTTGTAAATCTACAACAAAAAATGGATGATTTGTAGCGTCATGTGAAGCCATGTAGGTTGCATATGTTCCTCATTAAGACTTAGATTCGTACTCCTACCACTAAATAGAGCCAACAACATATCATATACATTTCACTTGTATCTACCTCCTTGGTAACAAGGACTAAACTACATCTTCCATAAATACAACATCTTGAATAATCAAGACATGCTTTGTTTGTGGATGATACATGTTACCTTTGCTTTTTAAACTGTAACCAACAAAATACATTCCACAGTCTTATCATCCAATTTTGTGTGTTGTTTGTTAGACACTAAAAGATAAGCTAAGCAACCTAATAAATGCACATGACCAATGGATGGCTTCTTGCCATGCCAAGGCTCAGAAGAAGTGATAGAGTACGACACTTTAGTGGGACACCTTTTTAGAACATATGCATCACACATGACAACCTCAAGTCAAGATGAAAATGGAAAACCTTGGCTTTTGACCATACACTGCACCATTTCCATTAGTAACTAGTTTTGTCCCTCTGCAATACCATTTCGCTAAGGACTATATGGCATTGTATATTGGTGTTTTATACCATGACTAGCCAGAAATGCATTGAACTCTGCAGCAGACATATACTCCTCCCTTAATCAGAACAGAGGGTGCCCACATTACAACCATATAAACTTTTATATGCAAAAATTGCTTGAAGCAAATAATTACTTTGGAATTTTCCTTAAGTGCATACAACCATGCATACTTGGAGAAATTAGCAATGAAACTCACAAAGTACAAACGATTGCCATGTTAGCAATGAAACTCCCAAAGTACAAATGATTCCAAAAAGAAGGTGTGAGAATTGAACCACAAACATCACCGCATACAAGTTGCAATTTGTGAGTAGCTTGCACTGAGTAGCCCGCAAAAAACCATGCTTTGGAAACTTAAAACGCTGCATTTTGCCCAAAATATAGCCTTTACATAGATGTGTCAATGGTGCACCATCAAAAAACCTCCACAAAAGGACATAATAGCCTGCACAACACTACCAATATTGGAAATGGAGATCAAAATGAGCCCGAATCAAAATCACCTCAATTGGAGAACTTGAGCCAAGGGGTTGCTGATGACATTGTTCTAGATGATGAAACTTATTCAACTAGCAATTGTTGGAAATATGGTTGCAATAATGTACACAAAGATAGAGAAGATGAAATAGAAGAAAGAGAACACACCACACAAAATAGTATTACTAAGTGTGCTAATGCGAAGATAAGTTTGGCCTACAGAGATGGGCGTCCTCATCAATTATATCTTGTAAATCTACAACAAAAAATGGATGATCTGTAACGTCATATGAAACCCATAAAATTTGCATATGCTCCTTATTAAGACTTACATTCGGACTCCTACCACTAAATAGAGCCAACAACATATCATATACATTTCACTTGTATCTATCTCCTTGGTAACAAGGGCTAAAATACATCTTCCATTAAAACAACATCTTGGATAATCAAGACATGCTTTGTTTGTGGATGATACAACATGTTAACTTTTCTTTTTAGACTGCAACCAACAAAATACATTTCATTGTCTTATCATCCAATTTTGTGTGTTGTTTGTTAGTAGACACTAAAAGATAAGCTAAGCAACCTAATAAATGCACATGACCAATGGATGGCTTCTTGCCATGAAAAGGCTCATAAGAAGTGATAGAGTACAACACTTTAGTGGGACACCTTTTTAGAACATATGCATCACACATGACAACCTCAAGTGAAAATCAAAATGGAAAAGCTTGGCTTTTGACCATACACTGCACCATTTTCATAAGTAACTAGTTTTTTCCCTCTGCAATACCATTTCGCTAAGGACTATATGGCATTGTATATTGGTGTTTTATACCACGACTAGCCAGAAATGCAGTGAACTCTTCAGACATATACTTCTCCCTCGATCAAAACGGAGGGTGCCCACATTACAACCATATAAACTTTTACTCATATGCAAAAATTGCTTGAAGCGAATAAATACTTTTGAATTTTCCTTAAGTGCATACAACCATGCATACTTGGAGAAATTAGCAATAAAACTCACAAAGTACAAATGGTTCCTAAAAGAAGGTGTGAGAATTGAACCACAAACATCACCGCATATAAGTTGCAATTTGTGAGTAGCCCACATAAAACCGTGCTTTGGAAACTTAAAACGCTGCATTTTGCCCAAAATATAGCCTTAATATAGATGTGTCAATGGTGCCTCGAGGGGACTACAAAGTGGTCATGTTTCATAGAAATTTTCACTATCAAAAAACCTCCACAAAAGGACATAATAGCATGCACAACACTATCGGAAATGGAGATCGAAATGGGCCCCAATTAAAATCACCTCAATTGGAGAACTTTAGCCAAGGGGTTGCTGATGACATTGTTCTAGATGCTGAAACTTATTCAACTATCAATTGTTGGAAATATGGTTGCAAGAATGTACACAAAGATAGAGAAGGTGAAAGAGATGTAAGAGAACACACCACACAAAATAGTATTTCTAAGTGTGCCAATACTAAGATAAGGTTTGGCCTATAGACATGGGCATATATACAAGCTAAGGAAAAGAAATTCTAAAGAGGAAAAAATGTGCTCCAATGGTCACATGCATCACTACCATAGTATGGTAACACACCTCTCTCCCTATATTTATTTCCTTTTCCACATCTCTCTCCCTCTCTGTTTCTCAATCCCTGTCTCTCTATCTTGCTATCTCTCTCCTCCACCTCTCTCTCTAAATATTTCTCTCTCTCTCTCTCTCTCTCTCTCTCTCTCTCTCTCTCTCTCTCTCTCTCTCTCTCTCTATTTCCCTTTTTCTCTCTTCACCTTCTACCTCTACCTCTCTTTGTTTCTCAACCCCTCTCTCTCTCTCTCTCTCTCCCCACATATATCTCCACCTCTCTATCTCTCAATTTACATCTCTTCCCTTCTCAATCTCTCATTCTACCTTTCTCTCCATTTCTCAATTCTCTAGAGCTACCTCTCCCCCTAACTCTATTCCTTTTCTTCTTTTCACCTCTCTGCCTCTACCTCTACTTGTACCTCTCTGCCTCTATTCCTTTTCTTCTCTTCTCTTCTCTTCTCTTCTCTACCTCTACCTTTACTTGCACCTCTCTATCTCTCTCTATTTCTCAATCCCTCTCTCTAATCTCTACCTCTCTATCTCTCTCCATTTCTCTCTCTCTCTCTCTCTCTCTCTCTCTCTCTCTCTCTCTCTCTCTCTCTCTCTCTCTCTCTCTCTCTCTTTCACATCTACCGCCACCTCCACCTCTCGATCTCTCTCTCTACTCTTTTCTCCTCTTTCTATCTATATTCTTCTGCACACAAATATGGAGACAAAGAAGGAGAAGTTCCAAAGCACACAACACAAGAAGTATTATTATTGAGTGTGCCAATACAAAGATAATCCTTGCTCTAGAGTAATACGTGTATATAAAAGCATCGGGAAGAAAACCTCCTAAAGAGGTAAAAAGTGCCTCAACCGTCCTAAGTGCATTGATACACATCACTACCATAATATGGTAACAATCTACACTGCCAAGATTACTAAAATCTCTATTCCCTAGCCCTCTTTTGCCATGCTTTTTTACGTGGACAAATAGCTTGGACTTTGCTGGTGAGTTCCCCCCCACGGGTGCTTCGTTGCTTCTCTCGTCTTTATCCCATTGGTGTAGTGTTTCTCCAGTGTGATGGTTATATTGCATTCCACCCTTGCTTCTTCTACAAAATTAGTGCGTTAAAGATTGTGTGTGTGTGTGTGTGTGTGCGTGCGCGTGTGGGTGTGTGTTTGTGTGTGTGTGTGTGTGTGTGTGTGTGTGTGTGTGAGAGAGAGAGAGAGAGAGAGAGAGAGTGAGTGAGTGAGAGAGAGAGAGAGAGAGAGAGAGAATGTGTGTGTGTGTGTCTCTTTTTCTTGTCTAACGCTTGTTTTTGCCATTTTATTGTTGTGAGGATGAGGGTTTTATTTTTTGTTGTGGTATCTGAGAGAGATACTTGCCCAACCTTCCCCAGGCTCACTACATATGTGGCCTAGGGATCTCTCTCTCTCTCTCTCTCTCTCTCTCTCTCTCTCTCTCTCTCTCTCTCTCTCTCTCTCTACGTGTGGAGCTTTTCACTCATACTCTCACATTGTAAGAGTGCCCCAGACTTTTCATAAACCTTGATCATGATTTTATGTGGTTTTACCAATATCATGATTGTTCTTGTAGCCTCCAAATCGGCACTTCAACCACCCACATCGGTGTTTTTGCCATAGCCACACATCAAACATCACTAGCATTAGTTACTTTCATTGAAATCTTTACCTTTGGCATATTTCCAGTTGTGGACCTAATCTACCATATACTTCCTTGTCTCTTTGTTATCTATTATCTACAAAAGCATAGACAATCGATTGGCATAGGAATATAAGGGATTATTACAATGCACTCAAACTAAAGATTTTTCTTAAATCACATGACATTGCCAAGTGAATACTGGCAAATATCCAACATGATCCCCATGTACTAAATGATTCTTATCTAGCCTTGATATATCTTCATGTGATGTTTTTTCAACAATTGCTGGCCAATTATATACTTATAGTCAGCATAAACTACTGCTTTGTACAACAAGACTACTTTCCATTTTCAACCATTCATAAAATTGGCGCACCTCAAATTATCAAGTTACTAGAAGACATGTCAAGCCAAGTTGTAGAAGAGCACAATTGCAAGGCCAAACACACACCATTCTTCATGGACTGTGATGTGACCTTGAAAAAATAACAACTATAAGTTCAGTGCAAGCGTGGGCAATTTGATTTTTTGTGTGTAGATTAGGCATGCAAAGCATAATGGGGCAATATGTGGTGTGCCTATTTAAAATAGGTCATCATGAACTAAATCCATATTAAAATCACTTGCACCAAATACAATATTAAGCTTTAACTTCCATTGGTTTCACATCAACAATGGCCTCATCACCTAACTCTCTACCTGACTTTAAGAATTCAACGAGCATGCCAGAAGCTAGCCAATTAAATTTTGACATGGTTGGTCAAGTGCCCCAAGTCACTCCAATGGATATCCAACAACACGTCTGAGGCAGACGATGGCATTGCCTTTTGGAGGGGTGGGGGGGGGGAGAGAGAGAGAGAGAGAGAGAGAGAGAGAGAGAGAGAGAGAGAGAGAGAGAGATCATGCTACGCACTACCCCATGGTATACATAAAAGAAGGGAATGCCAACAAACTTATCTTACATGTGCTTTCCCACATCCTCAGATGGTTCCAAATTGTAATCACATCAGCAGCCATTGATATGAAACTCCTTAATAGGCACTAAGCATGGACATATGTTGGGTAGGCACTTGCATGTAGCTTGGGATCCCATGGCTGCAAGTCCCCTCAGATTTTTGGGGATTAAATTCAATTTTGTAGCTAAAAAAGGGTGTACAAACGTACAAATCGATTCTTATAAGAGGATGGCTAACTATGCAACAAAATATTCAGGCGGTCATATCAAAATAGCACCCTGTTGTTGATGGGTGCCTTTGTTGGAGCGCTAGCAGGAGGAGGAGGGTAGTGTAAGCTATTTTTGTAGAAGACGAACATGAGAGAGAGAGAGTGAAATCGTATGCAGGTCTTGGCATGTGCATTTCGTTACACTTACTAATGTTATGGTTTATATTGTGAGGATACACACTATAAGGGTCACATAAGTGACCCTAGGGGTGGTTCACACCCAAAGAATAAAATAATGTACAAGGGTGGCCAGAGGCCCTTTAGACCCAACAACCTCTCACTTAAAGGCCCGATGTGGTACCTTTAAGTAACTCCCACTAAGTGCAAGCAACACTGATGTTGTGTCTTAGCAAGAAACTTAGTGAGATCATTTGCGGGCTTATCCTGTGTTTTGACCTTTGTCAGTGTGACAAGGCCATCTTCTAGCACCTGGCATATAAAATGGTGCCACACATCAATGTGTTTGGTACGATCATGGAACATGGCATTTTTAGCCAGGCATACAACACTCTGACTATCACAACCAAGCACTGGAGCATGAGCTGGAAGAGCAAAAGTCCTCACAAGACGACCAAGCCAAATGGCTTCTTTTAAAGTCTCTGTGACTCAAATATATTCAGCTTCTGTAGTTCTCAATGCAACAATCTTCTGCAATCTTGAACACCAAGAAATAGCTCCACTAGCCAATGTAAAGACATAACCAATGGTAGATTTCCGAGTGTCAAGATCACCTGCCATGTCTAAATCACAGAATCCCCGCACAGACAATGTACCCTTTCCATAACATATGCATGTGTCTTGTGTACCTTTTAAGTACCTGAAAATGCTTTTTACTACCTCCCAATGTGGTTTTCCAGGGTTAGACATAAACCTGCTAACAACTCCCACTGCATAAGCAATATCTGGTCGTGTAGCAATCATGGCATGCATCAAAGACCCACAAGCTGATGCATAAGGAATACCTTTCATAGCATGGGTAGCTACAACATCTTTTGGGCAATCATGCTTGCTAATCTTTGTGTGTGGAGGTAACGGCACACCAAGAGGCTTAGCATCAGCCATATTAAATCTCTCAAGCACCTTTTTGATGTACTTGTCTTGAGAAAGGAATAAAAGACGCTTCTTTCTATCCCTTGCAATGCGCATACCCAAAATATGTTCAGCTGCACCCAAATCTTTCATATAGAAAGCTGAATTTAACTCCTTTTTCAAAGCATTCAAAGTTTTCTTATGCTTGCCTGCAATTAGCATATCATCCACATATAGGACTAGCACAATAAGACTACCATTAGGAGCCTTTTTAGTGTAAAGAAAATGATCGCCATGACTGCGTTTGAACCCATGGTTGAGCATAAAAGTATCAAACTTTGTGTACCATTTCCTAGGGACTTGTTTCAGGCCTTACAAGCTACGTTTCAATTTGCATACCAAATACTCTTTCCATGGAATGACAAAGCCCTCAAGCTGCAACGTGTATAGCTCGTCATCCAAGTCACCATGTAAGAAAGCCACAATTACATCCATTTGATCCAACTCCAAATCCAATAGAGCACATAAAGCAAACAAAACCCAAAGCGTAGTCATCTTCACCCACAGGTGAAAGGATCTATTGGAAGTCTATGCCTTCCTTCTGTGCATAAGCCTTAGCAACCAAATGTGCTTTGTACTTGGTCTTTTCATCAACACATTTGACCTTATAAACCCACTTGTTAGGAATAGCCTTCTTACCTATGGGCAAAGGCACAAGCTCTGTATTGTTCACATACAATGACTGCATCTCATATTTCATAGCAAACTCCCACTTACTTTTGTCTTCACAAGACTCGGCCTCTTCGTATGTAAGAGGCTCCCCTTCATTTGTCAACAAAATGCAACCCATAGATGGTTGAAACCTTTACGGTTTGCCTTCTAACACGTGTAGACCTTCTCACCCAATGATCTGCATCAACTGGTAATGGGTCTACGTCGTCTGGAATGAGCACACCATCAATTGGCAGCTGATTTTCAGCATTACCTCATTGTTGTAATTCATTTTCAGCATGTTGGTCATGTGGTATAATCTCATTTGTGCATCTATTTGTTGTCCATTGTCTTCTGGCCATTGCACTACAGGTTGCTGCTCATTTTCAGCATCAAAAGGAGTCGAATTTTCAGCCAAAGGTGGCTTTATAGTGTCTGGCTGATTTTGTTGAAACTTGACCTTCTTTTTGTCAATGTCTACATGTGTAGCATTTTTCAGCAATTTAACCTCATTGAAAACTACATCTTGGCTGCGTATTATCTTTCTGTACTTAGATATCCAAACTCGATAACCCATCTCTCCCTCATCTCCATATCCAATGAAGATGCCATTTCATGTCAAGTTTGGTCCTCTGATCAATAGGTACATGCACAAATGCATCGCAACCAAAGACTCGTAAATGGTCATATGAAGTCGGTTTGCCAAACCAAATCTCTTTAGGGATGCCATTATCTAACGCACGATTCAGAGAACGATTGTACACATGAACTGTAGTTTTAAGAGCCTCTCTCCAAAACTCTTAGGGAGATTAGCCGTGGACAACATGCATCTCACTCTCTCACAAATTGTGCGATTATATCTTTCAGCCATACCATTAGATGATGGATTATAAGGGGATATCAATTCCCGCTTATTACCATACATCTCACAAAAACTGTTAAACTCACGTGATACATACTCTCCTCCATTATCCATCCTAATAGAATTTAACTTCAAACCCTTTTGTGTGGTCACAAATGCATGAACTTTTTGAATGAGTCAAGTACATCACTTTTACTTTTTAGTACATACACCCATGTCTTTCTACTGTGATCATCAATGAAAGACACAAAGTACCGCGCACCCTTATGTGATTTCACAGGTATAGTGCAAACATCAGAATGTCCTAAATCAAGAACATGCAATTTGCGAGCGATCGCACCAGAGGAATAAGAGAGCTTCACTTGCTTTCCATAGATACAATCATTACAAAAATCAAGGCCAAGGCCTTTTACATCAAACTTCCCCAAAGAGAAGAGAACATCAAGCCCTTTTTCATTGGCATATGGCCAAGCCTTTTGTGCCAAAGCTCCTTGTGAGAATGAACTTCATCCAGAGCCAAAAACTTGTTAGGTAATGCCTTGCAATGTAATAAGATTTCCCTTCTTACTGCCCTTTACAATCGGCATAGAGCCTTTAAGCACTTTCCAAGAGCCACCACCAAACATAGTGTGATAACCCTTTATATCTAGCTGCCCAACCAAAAGTAGACTTTTCTTGATGCCAGGTACATACCTAACATCATGCAAAATCAACTCTTGACCATTTTCAAGCGCCAAGTGGATAGTGCCAACACCCTCAATCTCACATGCATGGTTATTGCCCAAGTAAACTTTACCTAGACTACCTGCAGTGTATGAAGCAATAGACTACAAAGATGGAGTAACATGAAACGAGGCACCATTGTCTACTATCCATAATTGTGACAAACCATCTTGTGCTGAAAGTAATGCATCAATTACCTCTGGTTTTGTGATATACATATCACTAGCCATTGCCACACTATCATCATGAAGGCATGAGTCAACAACAAGTGCGTCATCCGTATCAACAAGTTCTTCAATGACGACACTCGAAGCAACATTTACCTTTGCAACTTCCTTGGAAGAAGAGTCATGATCATCACTTTTAGTATCATTAAAATCCTTCTTCTTCTTTCCCTGCTGCTTCTTTCTTTCAAGTCCTACTTGTACTACTTGCAATCGGGCTTTTTATGCCCTTTGCATCCACATTGATAGCATGTAACATCCTGGTACTCACCCCTGCTCTTGCCTCTATTGTTTGCATTCTTCTTCTTTTTAGACCTACCTCTTACATTATACGTTGACCCGCTCCTTTTACCGCTGGTCTTTCTTCTAATCTCTTCATTGAGAATAGAACCTCATAAACCATCAAATGTCAAGGCAACATTGTTGCTCAAAGAGACAACCAAAGCTTCCCAACTGACAGGCAAAGTCATTAATAAGAAGATAGCCTTGAGCTTATCACCAAAAGGATGCAAACCAGAGTCTTGCAATTGACTCAAGACACCTGTGAAATCACTCTCAAGTGTTTAGATGCAGGCTTGGACTCATGCAACTCCATGTTTACAAGCTTTTGCATAAGATGTAGGAGTTGTGTTCTCATATGTATCTGTAAATTTCTTCGAGATAGCATAAGCAGTGCCAAGATGATTAATATCTGTAAGCACATCATCAGATACCGCCGTCTTTATGTAAGCAATTGCTTTCTTGTTAAGTCTAGCCCGATCTTCATTTGACAAAGCTGCAGGTTTCACTTCCAAAAGTGCATCGTCGCAATCTTTCCGGAATAGGATTCCCTGCATTCTATCTTTCCACAACTCGAAGCCAAAGCCGTCAAACCTCTTAATTTCAAGGAGAGAGTTTGACTCACTGCTCGTAGATGCATTAGAGGCCATTTCGGTACAAAAAGACTCAAAAATTCATTGCTGTAATTTTATGATAGCATGTTGAAAACTTAGATTTTAGCCTCTTACGGACTCAATACTTAGTGTACAAGAGCAAGGGATGGTAATACTGTGTTACTGGCACTTTACCACAAGGCAGTAAAAGCTGAAGTTTCAGCACACAGACAAGAAATACAATCCTTGCATGAATACTCCCACTTCAGCAATATAACCAAATTAAATATGCATCAACCTCGAATCTGCAAATGGATTAAAAGCTATTGCAAAATGTATTTTTAGCAATACATCAACTCAATGGCGAGCATCCCGCATGTGAAATACATAAATATGCATATACATAAGCTTTCCAATGTAAATAAAACTGGGTTTTCCTGTAATTCTTGAAGTACTCAAGAATAAACTTCAAATTCTCTGCTCAAACTGTCCACAAATTGCCATACATGCTAGAATGTATGCAAAGTAATGAAATTTCAGCAAAAGCCCCAAATATTTATGGTTCAATTTCTGAAATTATTGCAAATTTCAGCGATTTCAGCAAAAACCTCAATTTTTCTCAATTTGTAAATGCAATTTCCACCTGTAAAGCATCAAAATGCTCTGAAATTGCTCAAATTTCAGCCACCTGTAAAATCCCCGTTATTTCTATGATTGATTTTGCTTGCTACTCCTTGTTGTATCGCAAAACGAGACCCTCGCCATGCATTTTATGCATCAAATTGTTATGCTTTGGTTGTTTCTAGCTTGTGTGATGTAGAGGAACCTCTATCTTTTGATGACGCATAGAATTTAGAAAATTGGATGGCTACCATGCAATCAAAATATGATGCACTTATAGAAAGTGACACATGGAATTTGTGTGATTTGCCTCATGGCAAAAAGGCCATTGGTACAAAGTGGGTTTACAAGCTGAAACGCAAGTCAAATGGCGAGATTGATCGCTATAAGGTTCGACTTGTTGCAAAAGGCTATGCACAGCAGAAAGGCATATATTATGAAGGGACTTTTGCTCTACTTTTTGAACTACTATGTGTTTTCTATGTGCATTAGCAGCTCATTTTGGATGGGATGTACATCAATTTGACATTGTTAGTGCTTTCTTGAATTGTGACATATTTGAGGAAGTTTATGTAACGCGGTCTCGCAATTTTGTCAAGAAAGGACAAGAGAATAAAGAGTACAAATGTAAGAAAGCTTTGTATAGGTTGAATCAGTCTTCTCATGCTTGGTATGAGAAAGCTGACACTCATTCGGTTTAACAAGGATTTCATGTAACAGTCCAACGGAAAGCACTTTGTATGTAAAGCATGAGGGTGATGTACTTCTCATTGTTATTCTATATGTGGATGATTTGATGATCACTAGTCCGAATGAGACACGTATTGCTGAATTTAAGGCTGATTTGGATGCTACCTTCAAGATGAAAGATTTGGGTTTGTTGCATCATTACTTGGGCATACAGTTTAAGTAGTGTGATGATTGTATTGCCTTGTGTCAAGCACGTTACATAGAGACATTGCTATGTAAGTTTGGATTTGAGGACTGCAAGCCTATTGCCACTCCCATGGAAACAAGTTTGAAATTGGGTCTTCATGATGCTGGTGATCCTACCAATGTCACTCTTTACCAAACTGTTGTTGGATGCCTTATTTGTGTATGTGATACGAGGCCAGATATTCAGATTGTAATCTCACAAGTCAGTAGATTTATGCATAGCCCAGGGTCTAAGCATTGTTAGGCTGTCAAGAGGATCTTACGGTATTTGAGTGGCACTTCACATCTTGGGTTGTTTTATCCCAAGGGGGGATCATTGTCACCAACTTTACATGCTTTTTCGGACTCAAAATTGAGATGGTTGTTTTGATATGCGAGTGTCCACAAGTGGTTTCTCTTTCATGCTTGGTAGTTCATGCATATCATGGTTGAGTAAGAAGCAACCTATTGTGGCCACTTACAATTGTGAGGCTAAGTACAGGGCAATCTTCAAACCTACAGTTGAGTGTATATGGCTTAGACGCCTTATGGTTGATTTGGGTGTTGGACAAGACACTGCCAACATTATTTACACTAACACTCAGAGCGCATTGGCAGTTGCGAGGAACCCAATTTTTCATGCTCGCAGCACATTGAGGTGCATTATTACTATTTCAGGAAGAGATTCTCAACAGGAGAGATCAACTTAGCTTATGTGCCAACACAAGACAACCTTGCAGATCTTTTCACAAAGGCATTGTCTCGTGAGAAGTTTCGAAGCTTTTTACAAAGCTTTGGGATTACTCACCTTTGTGGACTGATCGTGTCCTCAGAGCATGACACTTCCCTATACTCTATGTGCTAGCTCTCATTCACCACATCACTCTCAAGAGGGATTTGTTACCATACATATGTGGTAGTGATGTGTGTGAACACACTTAGGACCGTCGGGCATTTTTTTACTCACTAAGAGGTTTTTTCCCCTTTGCATTGTATATACACCTATCACTCTCGAGCTATCTAATTTTTTCCATTGTGCACTAAGCAATAAATACTCTCTATCGCGTGCCTTGAGCTTCTTTGTCTTCTCCAAGTTGTATGTGTTTCCCTGCAATCCTATTTCAAACAAATTTTACTACACATTTGGTGATAGTTTGTGGAAGATCACCAAAGGTTCTTTAGTGGTAGCACATGGTTTAAAGTTTGGAACTTTGTATATGCTACATGTATCCAATGTTAAAAACCATGTACTCTGTGTAACCAAGTAAATGTTTCTCTATGACATCTCCATTTAGGACATATATCTCAAAAGGGACTGAAAATCTTGTCTCGTTCTGGTTATGTTTATGGCTTTAATTTCTTAGATTTCTCAGTTTGTGAGCATTATCTTTATGGTAAACAAACACAATCCCCACACATAAGAGGCAACATAGTGATGTGTGTGGACCTATGCCTAACATACCCATGGGGGGTTAATTATACTTTATTACATTCATAGATGACTTCTCAAGGAAAGTGTGGGTATATCCTCTTAGGAAGAAGGATGAAGTTCTTTCAAAATTTTAGAATTTTGTGGAGTTAGTGGAGAATTGTTATGGCAAGAAAGTCAAGTGCTTAAAGTCAGACAATGGTGGTGAGTGTGATAGTAAAGCCTTTAAAAATTTTTGTGATTCCAAAGGCATAAAAAGAGAGTTGACTACTCCATATAACCCTTCAAAAAATGGTTTTGTTGAGAGGATCAAATGTACCATACAAGAAAATCTACATAGCATGTTGTCTAATGCAAAGTTGCCTAATGGATTTTGGGTAGAAGCATTAGCTACAATTGTCCATCTTATTAATAGATCTCCCAACAAGGCTTTAGATGAGAAGGTACCAAAGAGCTTTGATCTACCAAGCCGCCTCCTTACAAGCATCTTAAAGTATTTGGTTGTGAATTATATTGAAAAATTCCAAAAAGAATTAGGAACAAGGTGGCTCCCAAGTCAAAGAAATTCATATTTCTTGGCTTTGGAAATCTTGGCGAGATGGGATATCGATTATGGGATCATGAAGCTAAAAGGATTGTTCGCATCAATGACATATACTTCAATGAAGATAAGAGTCATAGGAAGCCTATGCATACAATGGAGGTCAAGACAGTTATCTTCCAAGAAGATGGGGTTGTTACAATAGGGTTGAAATGCCTAATGTTGGACAACAAAGCTAGAATTCTCATGTAGTACAAGATGTTGCCGAGGGACAGTAGGCTCAAATAGTTATTAGAAGGTATGCAAGAGTTTCAAGGCCTCCTAGTAGATATGTTCCCTCATTGGACTACATTATGTTGACAGATTGCAGAGAGCCCTCCTCCTATAAGGAAGCCATGTTAATAGTAGATAAGTTCAACTGCAAGAAAGCTATGCAATAAAAAATGGAGTCATTGCATAAGAATCAAACTTGGAATTCAAATCTATTTCCTGAAGGTAAAAGGCATTAACTACCATGCAAATGAGTGTCCAAACTAAAGATCACTTCTCATGATAATAAAACCAAGTACAAGGCAAACCTTGTTACTAAAGGATTTAAGCAACCATAGGGTATTGACTTTGATGTGATCTTATCTCGAATTGTCAAGATGATTACTCTGTGGTGTGTTCTTCTGTTGGTTGGAGGACACAGAACTTGATCATATGCATGTCAAAATAGTGATCTTCAAGAAGAATTTTATATGCAGCAGCCAAAAGGTTTTGTTGAGAAGGGTAAAGAAGACTTGGTGTGTCAGTTAGAAAAGACCCTTTATGGTCTAAAATAGTAATCAAGGGAGGTATCATAAATCTTTCTCGTTTATGCTCTCTCAAGTATACAAATGGAGCGATATGGACCACTGACTCTACCCTAAGTTTGCTGATTTTGATCCTTTATGTGGATGACATGTTGATTGCTTGGAAAAGAAAATATGATATTTCAACCTTGAAGTCACAATTACATGCGCACTTTGAAATGAAAGACATGCAAGCCATATATCCTTGGCATGTGCATTAGGCGAGACGGATGTAAGAAGTTGGTCTTTCTATCTCAGTCCGAGTACATCGATAAAGTGCTCAAGCATCTCAATATGGAGAGCGGGAAGGCATTGACTACTCCATTGCCTCCATATGTGAAAATTTCTAAAAAGGATTGCCCTAATTTTGAAGAGGAAAAGACTGATATGGGCAAAGTGCCTTATTCATATGTAGTTGGGAGTTTGTTGTATGTAATGATTGCTACACATCTTGACATTGATTTTGCAATGGGAGTAGTTAGCAGATATATGTCAAATCTAGGCAAGAAAACTTGGGAGTGAGTGAAAGGGGTTATGAGATATTTGAATGGTACAAAAGACATATTCATTTGCTTTGGAAGAAAGGAAACGTGTGTAATGGGTTACATGGATGCAGATAATGTAGGAGATTTGGACAAGAGTAGGTCCACTTCAAGCTATGTCTTTGAATTCACTGGAGGTGCAATTTCATGGTGATCTCATAAGATTGCATTACCTTGTCCACTACAAAGGTTGAATATGTCGCAGCTTCAAAATCTTGCAAAGAAGCTATATAGCTTGGTCGTATAGTGGGAGACTTGGGAATCAATGTTGAGATGCATGTGTTACATTGTGATAGCAAAAGTGTTATATAATTGGCAAAGCACCCAGTGTTTCATGCAAAGATAAAGCATGTGGATGTGAAATATGACTTCATTCGCGAGGTGCTCGAGGACAAACAATTGCAGCTTGCCAACATTGACACCGGTGAGAATCCTATTGATCTTCTAACAAAGGGTTTATCTTCAGAGAGATTTGCACATTGTTGGGCACTCATGGGCATTGGGTAGATGATCGTGATCATTGTGCACCTATATTGTATGTATACATTGGGTAGATGATCATGATCAGTGTGCACGTGTTTTGTATGTATATATACATTGTTACCTCACCTTAAAGGCACATTGTTCTTAAAGTGGGAGGTTATTGGGTTGGTAAAGCCCAATGTCCATGCCTAAGTGTTATGTGACCAGACACTAATCAAGAACTAACATTGACCATTCATTCTACATAAACAATAAGGACTCATAACCCTAATCACTACCGTGATAGGAGTCCACAAGTTGTGTCTCCTCTTCTTCTCTCTTCCCCATCGACTCACACACATGCACATGATCTCGCTCGTACATATCAAATACCGGCTACAAAGATGGATAGAAAAAGATCGATGTCCCACAAACTTGCCAAATTACTAATCTACAACCAATGCCCTGGTGTCAGCTAAAAAATGTAAACATGAGAGTAGAAGAACTCACAACGAAAAGAATTTCCTTTTTTCTTTTAGATATTCTAGAGAAGGCACAACAGAATGAGAAAATGCCAATTCGATCAACATAATAAAAATCAGTACCAGAAACTCTACAAATCCCAATTTGTATGATTTGCAAAAGCAACAAATACAACTTGATGTCTCCAACACTATCAAATCAACACATAAATACTTCACCTATAATAAATTCATTTAAAGTGTTTGTAGAGAGTAGGGGACTTACCCCATCACCACTTGGAATGGCTACACAATGATCTCTTTGGGAAGTTGAGGATTATGATAGCTCATGCAAAGCTCCCTAAATCCTCAACCCCGAGCTGCAAGAAAAGCGAGATCGGCATAAACAAAAATATAGTTTTAAAAAAACACATTACCAAAAAAGAAAGACCATATCAAGTAGAGATCAAGCACCTACTCAGAAACCCATAATTTATAGAAGCTCATTCTTTACCAACATTAGATCTATGAGCCATTAGGTTTCATTGAAAGTGACATCAAAGACAAGCAAACACAAATCTTCCTTTTATGCATTCTCCCAATGTCACCATGTTTTTGCACCATCATGCTAAATACTCAATGAAATCAAATGCAGTTAAAGGAGATCCTTCAATCAAGATGCACATAAGAACATCTAATCTCTTTGTTTCCAACCTATTGTGAAGCTTCCTCTTGATAATGTTCTGCACATTGAAACCCCTTTCACATATAGTTGTACTGCAGCATTATAGCATCGCTATTTGAGCAAGGCACCAAAGATTAGGATACTTTTTATGCCTAGCAATCACTTTTTCCTAACAAACACTATACATCCCTCAAGGGATTTCCCTTTCAATAAGAAGCTCCTTGAATTTTAAACATATGAAACTCTCTTCATAGAGACCTTTCATCTATAAGAGGGCCTACTTTCATACCACTAGTTAGCGCATGAGATTGAACAAAATTCTTAACAAGAACATCGCATAAAATGAGTTCAAAGGGCTATATAGTGAATTGGTATCATGTAGGGACTTCTCTTTTTCAAGAGTGAGGCTAGCCCATTGCATTGCACCCACCATCACAGTCTCTCCATTAGAGTCAAACCTCAACATCTTCTACTCATCAAGCCCATAAGTTTCAACAAAGAAACTAATGCATTCTCTAACCCCTGTGAAGTCCGACCTTTGACTTCTACAAATCCCAAGACCGAGCCTTTTGGTTCATTATCATACACGTAAGTGGCATATACAATCAAATGCTCAGTAGAAGATACATCAATAGATTCATCTACTAAAATCCCAAAGAAAACAACGAGGTCAATTTTTGCAAAATCCTATTGAAGATAGACTCACTAATGTATGAAGCAAACCTTGTAGCAACCTTATCATTGCGATACAAAGGTAATGGGCTCAATCCACATGCATCCATCAATTTTGATAAAGCTTGTAACTCAACAAAAGCAAGGTCTTCCTTTGCAATGTAATAAGCACATTGATAGAGATTCAGAATCCCTTATCCACATTCCCTCTGATCTTCTCAATGCCAACTCGCGAGGGATTTTTACCATAGGCCCAAGAATAAGAAGCCCATTTATGTTTCCTTGATGCAACATGACACCTAAATTGTGCTAAGCTGAAAATTCATGGAGTCACACGTCCCAAATTCACTACGACACATTTCCATGCATTAAAATTTTTTGGAAAGCATTTTTCCTTTCATTTCAGCAAAATATACCCAATCGAATGAGATAGCCCACACATCATTCATGCTAAGCATGCATTTTTTATTCTCTTTGATTCACATTCATTTGTGGTGCTAGAAGATACTGCATCTTTAGAAGACAATCAACAATGCTCATTTGAGCTATGTACCTTAACCTTTTCAATGGATGGGATTTGAATCCTAGTGAAATTACGCATAGTCAATAGGGACGATTGTTTGCTAGCTATTTTGGATTGCATTTTTAAGTGACTTGAATACCTTGCATCAACAAGTATTCCATGCCAAAATTAGTTCTTCATAATCTACCATAAATCCCTCATTCATTCTACAATGTCTTCTGCAAGGCAAGACACCAAAAGAACCACTAACAAAACAACACAATGAGAATGACAGATGAGAAATCTTCTTACTTGTTACATGCAAGCCACTAAGCCACTATGGAAATGTGACTAAGCACCTATTGTCAAAGGATCATGATATCATAAATCAGTGAAGGTCTATGAAATCATTTATTTCAATGCCATATCGTAAAGTATGGAACAAATACAACCATTAAAAAGAAACAATGCAGTCATTAAAATGTTATACACCAGCCAGACATTTATGTATACCATACTATATGCATATAAGTGCCAAAGATTTGTAAGGACAGTAAGCATGTGCTAGAGCTATCATGTGATCACTTTGAGTCAATATGCAAGAGCAATCAAAAGAAGAAACCACTTGGAAGCTAGTGCGGGACAAGTAATAGGCAGTTTGTAGCCCGTGGCCTCCCCTTGGTGTGCCACTTGTAAGGGGCATGGCTTTGTTGTCGCACGAGGAGGTTGGGTAACTGGTGCACAACTTATAAGGGAAGCACAATGAGCGCATCATATTGTGAGCAAGGGGCAACACAGTAAGCACACCATATTGCTGACATGGGGCTACCCTAAACGCGGGCATGCAAGGGGTAACACATTGACCGTGTCATGTGGGCAAGGGGCACATGAATGTGTGTGCGCACAGGACTTGATGCGAGCGTTGTACCGAACAAGCTCTTGGTCATTGCCCTCCTTCTCTAGACTTACATGTTACGATGCTAAACTTAGCCTAGTTCTAAGTTTACAATGTACACATTAATTGTGTGTGTGTGTGTGTGAGAGAGAGAGAGAGAGAGAGAGAGAGAGAGAGAGAGAGAGAGAGAAGGTTGAAGTTGGGCCACTGGAGTGAGAGAGTCACCCATGCAAGGTTGAAGTTGGGCCAAGTTGGGTTCAGTATTGGGCCCTTGTATGTTATTTTAGGGGTGGGTGGGCCTCGTTACTAATTCACACCTCCTTTTGGGAGGTGGGATCAATGGCTCACGATCATCGGTTGATTGTGACCGTTGGATTGCTTATGGAATGCAAAAGATTCCCACTTTCTCGGATCCGGGGCTTGAACATGCTATCCTCTCCCCCTCGGAATTGACTCTAACCACTAGGCTATTGCGTGTTCGTTGAAAGGTGTGTGTGTGGTAAGTTTATTGATCATGGCGTCGCGAACAAGTTTACACCTAGTTCACATTGAGTTCATATCAAATTTGGTGTGGTGTGCAGACTCTCCCCAGTTCACACCAAGCTCGACTAGGCTACTAAGGATTCACCATTGGTCCATTGGCATGATAAGAGTGAAACTGAAGATGACTTGGGCTCTATCAGTGCCATGCTGTTACCATGCATTGTCAACCACGAGGCAACATCTGTGCCCCGCCCATTTTGGGCGTGAAAGAGCAGCTGAGCGGAGCTCTGCAAGAGTGGATACCAGCTTTCATCGGCTGTTCGCCTCATCTCCACCCACGTCCTCGTACACAGAACCTTCCTCACCATCGGACTCCACTTCAGCAAATGATGCCTGCCAACCCCCTGGCTTCTCCATTGTGGAGGAATTCTATGCATGCATCAACCGCCGTGACTTCGATTCTGTCAAGGACCTCATTGCTGAAGACTGCGTTTATGAGGACCTCGTTTTTCCAAAACCCTTTGTCGGTCGAAAGGTGATTTTTGCACTTTCCTTCAACTGTTGCTCAGTCAGTTGCATGTGCATATGGGTCAGATTGGCTTGTTTAGCCCTCTACCCATTTCATGAGCATACAGAGAGTGTGTGGACCCGTGTTTGTGTGTTCATCTTAAGTAAGAGTAAGAGTGGTATTGATCTTTGATGACATAGTTAGAGCATAGTTTGCAAAACCCTTGTTTTGATAGTCTCTAAAATCTATGAAACTTTGATGTTCAAGAACTTGCAGAAACTGGTGCTTAACTAGCTCAAGTTGTGTAAGGTTGAACTGCAGCAGAAACTTATTGTTCTCTCAACTGTAGCACATGTGTATGTGGTGTGGACTTACATTGAATCAAGCATAGCTTTTCCAAGTACATTCTAGGTCACATTGTTTATGTGAAGCTTCACCTTTATTTCATTTCCAGTGAATGGTGAATTTTTTGTTGAATTTTTAAGGAATTAAACTGTTTTGTATCTGCTCATTTTTTGGGAACCATTGCTGCCAGTCCTTTCTCTCTTCTAAAACTCTTGTGACAACTATGTATTGAAGCTGGAATCTACATTAAGTGTTTGTTTTGCTTGTTTTGGAAGTCGCAATTCAAATGAAGATGCATAAGTGGGTGCTTGGAAATAATGGGAGACACTAGTATCAGGCTACATTGTTTCAGAGAAAGAATGTCAAGTCGCTTTAATGTGATTGCTTTTGGCAACTGCAAGAGGTATAAGAGAGAGGCCAGCATGCTAGTTGTACTCGTATTGTAAGAATGGTCTCTCTGAACAACAGGCCAATTGTACCGCTTGACTTTAATACACAGTCAGGGGCGTGAGTCTTAAAGGCCAGCACTTCTCAGGGGAACTCCGCCCCATTTGTGTCTCTTGCAAGTATTGATGTTTGCAGTGCTCTAAGTGTTCAGCGTGCTCAAAGTCTTCTCGGTCTGAAATGCTTGTGTTGGAAGTAGCAGTGGAATGAGAGCTCATACGATTGTTCTTCTCTGGGGCAATATGATCCGTTTATCATAGCAGGCTTGCAATATTTCTTTAATTCCTCCCACAAACCAACAGGAGGAAGAGTATGAAAAGGTTGAAGTTATAGTAGAAGAGTATGTAGAAAAGGAAGAAGGTAAAGAGGAAACAGGTGGTGATCACACTCAGGAGGAGCATGTATCTAGAGATCTATACAGTAATATGGAAAGAAAGGAAGAAGTTGATAACCTTATGGATTATTTAAAGGATCCCATGTATGCAAGACATAAGCAGGAAACAGCTTTGAAGACAGTGATCAAGGAGTGTAAGGAGCAGATGTTGTGATTTAGGCTCCATTTAAGGGGTTTTTGTAGCGGAAATGGTTGGGGTATGCCTAATTAGTAAGTATGTCACATCTCGATGGCATTACCTAGAACCAAACCTGAAGTGAGGGGACAAAGTCGACATGGACCAGCACCAAGTCAAAGGACCAAAATTCGTGGCATCCCCATGTAATGTGGTGGGATTTGCAGCAGGGATTTGTGCTGCAAATCCTGGCTGAAAACATGGGTGCATGGCAGTTGGAGAAAAGTCACAAAAGTGCTGATGTGGCTTTTATCGCAAATGATGGTGTGGCAGGTTGTACAGTAATCCCAGATTTTGTGCCGCATTTTACAGGCTGCTGATGTGGCATTGCTTACACAAGGAATAAGTGCCTTTGGGCGTCAGTTTTTTGTATTAGATGCTTTTGGGTGCCAGCTTTTAGTAACTTATCCTTTTAAGGCCTATATGAACCTTGGGGGAGAGTCAGAGAGACCTCTGGTATTTGTGGAGTCGCAGATTTGTAGAGAGTCTCTCCCCAGGAGTTGTACCTTGTGTAGATCAATATTAAAAAAAATCCGAAAGGGGCGCCAAGGTTTTGGGGCCAGTGCATCTGGGAATAGAACTCTGCCACTCTGTGTCTACTGTGTGGATTCTCTCTCGCTCAATTTCAAGTTGTATTGAGGTGTTAAAGTCTAATCCAGTTTTGTTCTTTTAGTTTGCACGTGGTGCCCGAAAAGTTTTTAGGTGTTAGTTTGGAGGCATTGACTTGTTTGAAGCTTTTGGTGGCGTCAAGTCTTAAAAAAATTCCATGTCTGTGATTTACTAGAGGGTCATATTTCCAGCTTCTGAAAGCTAGATATCTACGTGTGACTAACATCATGAGTGAGGAGGCGCTACTTTTGCATAGACTTGTCTGTTAGCCAAGGTGATGATGCTATAGTGATATAAGTTTTTCTAACGAGTCAATAACAAGCTTTTACTTCTTGGAGCTCAAGGTTGGAACTGGCCTTCCATTTTGCAGGCAATTATTGAATTTTTCCAAAAGTTTACGGCAGCTGTTAGCTCAGATCTGCAATTTGTTATTGATGACATAAGTAGAGAAGATCCATTTTGTGTTGGTGTGACATGGCATCTTGGTAAGACCTTCACCTTCTGGTTGTCTCTGAAGTTTTGATTATACAATAAGTTAGCTCTCCTCTGTTTTCAGACACTGCCCTTGTTCTCTATCGAGTCAATATTCGAAATATGATGTGATTTTTATGATGCTGTTTGTGTTCTTGGATTGTGATGGAGTCGATATTTAAAATATGATGTTGAGATGTCTGCTGACACATGTAGACCCTGGACATCAATGATGCAATTTGTTGCAAACAGACAGCAGTACCTGTATTCATCTGAGTTTCAATAGCGTCTGTTTAGTGATCTTGTGATCAATTATATATTTGCAGAGTGGACTGGAAAGGCATTTCCATTTAGCAAGGGATGCAGTTTTTATCGCCTAACAATGAACCATGGACGGCAACAAATCATGTGAGTAGTTAACCTTCTTTTCATATTCCTTCTTGCTCAAGGGTTACTGAAGACACATGCAAAGTTGTTGGGCCCATGTGACACCATTTTTCTAAAGGAAATTGGTTGTGGAAGGATGATAAGAGTGTTGTCATTGCCCATTGTACTGGTTATTTCAATCTTTACCAACAGCCATCTTACTTGTTTTTTAATGGTCACCAACAGCTTTCTTACTGGTTTTTTTTTCCCCCTTTATCGACAGCTTCCTTACCTAAAGTGTAGATATAATTCTAACTGCTTCGTGAGTATTTGAAGACTGTTAGCAATGCTTTACTATTCTAGGCATACTGAGGACACTGTTTATGCTTGAATTTACTGTTTACCTCTCTCAGTGATTCAACAGCCTTGACACTTTAAATCTGAGAGTATGAAAACTGTATTTTTATTGCAATGGATCTATACATCGCTTAGCAATTTTTCCAGATTTCTTTGAGAGGTCTGCCAATTGCATTTAGAGTTGGAATACTCCAAATATTCTGCTCTATGAAAGCCAACAGCTAGGGACTCTACAACATCAGCTCTGTTTTATCCTTGTCATCCTGTTGTGTGACCATTTTATTTGTGCCTATCGAGTTACATGAAGATTGCACCTTCCCAAGTATGAAGGTTGTGGCAAGCTCATGAAACCATGACATGCATCTGTGTGTACGTGTGAGTATGTTGTGCAGATATGCGCGGGACTGTGTTGAGCCTGCAGTAAAGCCGGGTGACTCTGTACTGGTATGTGCATTGGCTTGGTGAAAAGAGTTCTTGAAAGGTTTCCTGTAGTCTTTGTGTCTCTGGATATCTCTCACCCATTCGCTTCCTCCTTTCTGGCTCAACAGGTGGTCATAAGAGCTGTTTCTGCCCTCCTGAAAAAATTTCCGCAGTTGGCTGACCGTTTTTAAGTTGCAAGATTCAAGAACCCACCTGAATCCGTGTATAAGTATAAATTCTTTTCATCTAAAGTCGGGAACAAAATTGGACGACTTGCAAGCGGGTCGATCATATAGCTGCTGTATCTTCATAGCTGGTGAAGTAGTGCCCACTTGCCATCATGCCATTGTTGGAGAAGGATTTGTTGCATATGGAAAACCTGTTTACCTATTGTTCTATCTAATCTTGTGTTTATCCTTGTAACATGAAGGATGCTGAGTTGCTATTAATATGGACACTTTGGTCTCTTGAAGCGTAACATTTAGCTTAGTTTTAGCCTGTTGCAGTTTTCCTAGTCTCAAGTTTATGGAATTTGAGCACTTTGTTCTGATGCATGTTAGAGAACTGGAGGGAGCTCTTCGCTCTTTTGACCGGAATCTTGGTTCAACATTCAAGGATTGCCTAACCAATGCGAGAGGGCCCAAGAGACCTTAGAACACGAACAACATGACAAGGATCTGAGATTCAACAGAGATGTTGACAGAAGCTGGAAGCCATGTAGTGGCAAAGGCAATTACCATCATCAATGTACAAGCATGCTAGGAGTTTCTCACAGACAAAGCTATCAATTACCATTAAACGTATATTTGAAAGTTAAGTATTTGGCTTGAGGTATGTGATTTAATGAATTAGAATAGATGCTCATGTGTCAATATGTATTGATTAAGAGGCCAGACTATTTCTCGTTAAACGTTGGTCAAGAAATTCAATTGAGAACATTATAAAGAGAGGCATGCATTCAATGGAGATAAAATGTTGAAATGGAATTGGCTAGGGCATGATCCTTTGCAATGAGCATCCTCTTTTGGAGCTTCGATAGTGGAAGCCCTAGAAGTTCTCTTGGGGCAAGAACGATAGCCATGTCCTTGCTCCTCAGATTTAAAACATTGGTGGTCCTTGCGAAAAGCTTCAAGCTCTTCAGGAGAGTTTATTTTTACCTTTGTAAACTCCTTTCTCCTTGGACCGATTGTTGTTGTTGTTGTTATTGGAATTGCCTTGGGAAGAATTTTGGGCATTGGTTTTTCCCTTTGCATCACTTTTGTCTTTGATTTCCATGGGCTTGACATTCCTTTAGTCCTTTGTTGAAAATTGATGCGCGAAGCAACCATATTGTGGTGGATTACTTCCGTGATAGAACGAAGCCGTTTAGGAGTTGACGTACTCAACTATCTCTTTAGGTAATCCCTCACAAAATTGTTGCTTTTGCTCGACGTCTATGTTTTGAAAGTCAGTAGTTTTGAGGTGTAAATCCCAAAACTTGTCCACATATTTGTGGATAGACTCATGGGAGAGAAGCTTCAAACTCCGTCACTCAGTAAGCACTTTGTCCTTTGCATCACTTGTAAGGAATTGCTTCATGATGGGAACTCGTAGGGTTTTCTATGTCTTTGGGACTTCGCCGTTGCAATGAAGACTAGCCCATCATTGACAAGCAGACTTCTGGAAGTGCATTGCTACATGGCGTAGTTTGAGGATTTTGTAAAGCCCTCGTCTCCAAAGGTCGCATCAAATTATTGAATAAAGATCAATACTTTGTCGTAGCACCAAAGGTGTCATCATAGGTGAGAAAAGAGATACTCTTTCCTCCCTCTTTAAACTTGAGCTTTTGGGACCTTCGCCATGCAGGGTAAGATTTGTGATGTCCTCCCCTCTTGTATTGTCTAAGAGAATCGTCACAAGACTGGCACCACCAATAGAAAAGAACAGATTGAATAGACTTTTAGCACTTCAATAACAACTGAACTGAGAGAGAGAGAGAGAGAGAGAGAGAGAGAGAGAGAGAGACGACACACGACACGGAGTGATGAAATTCCACCCCAGAGAGTATTGGCCCCAAACCTTGCGTCCCTTTCGGTATTTCTTTATATTGCATCAACACAGTACAAGCTGGTACTCCAGGCTCTGCACCTTCTTCAGGAAGCATGCTAGAGAATGAGCCCTAACCTCATATTTAAAGGCCCTAGGCCCCAAAAGCAGTTTACAGTAAAAAGCCTTCAAACTCAAAAGCTTCTGGTCTAAAAGCAAAGCCGAAAAGCTGTCATCGTAATTTACGAAAATCAGTACAATTGCCACGTCATCAATCAACGCAGAACACGGAAATCCGTAGAGCCTGCTACGTCATCATGCTAGCGTAATTTTTGGAAATCTGCCACATCATCAGTTGCAGGTCCTGTTTTATTTTAATCTTTATGTCACTTGGGGCCCCATCGTACAGGTTTCCCATAAGTTGGTAGGACTTCTTCTTCTGTTACTTGTTCTTCTTAGGGTTTCGGTCCCTCGGTCGGCATCTCTAGGTTGGGCTCCATTCTTTAGGCTGTGACACGTTAGCAATTTGTTATATCTCCCCTTCTTGAAAGAGAGCGATAGCATATCTGCAAAACAACTCAAGTTAGCTCAAAAAAAAATCTGAGGGTCATTCGGTTTGCTCTTTTTGTTAAGGAGTTAGCTTCTCCTTTCGGCTCTTTTTATCAAGGAGTTAGCTTCTCCTTTCGGCTTTTTTGATGAAGGAGTTAGCTTCTCCTTTCATCCAGATCGGAACTCTTGATATTCCAGCGTAGTAAAATTATAGCTCTGTCTGCTCTTTTGTAGGACCGGTATGCTTTCAGAAAAGCACACGCCTGATGCTCTGATACCACTGTCACAAGACTAGCACCACGTGCCAATAGAAAAGAACAGACTGAATAGACTTTTAGCACTTCAATAACAATTGAACTGAGAGAGAGAGAGAGAGAGAGAGAGAGACGACACGTGACACGGAATGGCGGAATTCCACCCCAGAGAGTATTGGCCCCAAACCTTGGCGCCCCTTTCGGTATTTCTTTATATTGCATCAACACAGTACAAGCTGGTACTCTAGACTCTGCACCTTCTCCAGGAAGCATGCCAGAGAATCAGCCCTAACCTCATATTTAAAGGCCCTAGGTCCCAAAAGCAGTTTACAGTAAAAAGCCGTCAAACCCAAAAGCTTTTGATCCAAAAGCAAAGCCAAAAAGCTGCCAACGTAATTTACAGAAATGCGTACAGCTGCCACATCATCAGTCAGTGCAAAACGTGGAAATCCGTACAATCTGCCACGTCGTCATGTCATCGCAATTTTTGGGAATCTGCCACGTCATCAGTTGCGAGTCCTGCTTTATTTTAATCTTTATGTCACTTGGGCCCCATCGAACGGGGTTCCCATAAGTTGGTAGGACTTCTTCTTTTGTTACTTGTTCTTCTTAGGGTTTAGGCCCCTCGGTCGGCATTTATAGGTTGGCTCCATTCTTTACGCTTTGACACGTCAACAATTTGTTACAAGAATAGCTATTGCTTTCTTCGTAAGAGGAGGAAGGTGAAGAAGAAGGAGAAGAGGGTGACCTCTTTCTTACCCTTTTCTTCCTTTGTTTCCTCTCTTTCTTTTCGGAGTGACGAGGGGAAGGATTGTGGGTTGACCGTTTTCTCTTGGCAGGAGTTGGCGATCGTCTAGACCGCCATCTTCGTGGAGCCACATCTTCAGAGGAACTTGAGGATTCGCTTCTTTTTTGTTCTTTGGATTCGTCCTCTCTTATGGGAGAGAGTCTTCTTTTGGGGGTCTCCCCAAGAGGCCTCCTAAGCTCTCTCTCCTCTTGTAGAGGAAAGAAGATCTCATAAGCACAAAGTTGTTGAGTAACTTTGGCTTGCAAAGCAAGGTTGCCCATAGCTTACTGCAACCTAGTAACAAGATAGTTAACAAACATGGGGGCATCATCATTAGCACCTTCATGTGCAAAATCAAAGTTATCAATGTTCATTCTACTCTCTTGGTTATTGTCAGCCATGCTAATTAAACTAATGTATATATTACTTTGTGCTTTGGTATATCAAAAACCTTAAGTCGCTACTCTTCTTTACCTTTGAAAATCAGTCCTCAAGCAGTCATACTCGTGGTTTAGACATTGTTGATTGCAAAGACTAGTGGAGAGGGTTTAACATTGCTCAATTGATTATGGTTCCTGTTGAGCTTGCTCGTAGCTCAATAATGGTTAAGCCAAAGGCAAGCCTCGAGAGACTCCATTATTAAGACTATAGTTCTCAACGGTGTACCTCGAACTAAGTCCTTTTCAACCAAGATAACAGATCTATGTCCCACTTACCCTATTGCAATAAACATGTCCAACTTTTGATGGACAACTTAAGAATCTCTCTTCTTAAGCAAGAAAAGATAAACCAATAGCTCTGATACCAATGTAATGGAAATGGCCTATGAACTTAAATAATAGTGGAATTAGGAGAATTAGAGTGAGCATTTTTGTGAGGCTACTTTGAGAACATAGAGGGTGAACTTAATTAGCGGTAGCATCATAACCATAGTACTAAATTAACTTGGCATGAATAATACTTTTGCAAGAGAGAGAGTTTAGAGAACTTGACAACAATTGAGGACCGGATTTATGTGGAGCCAGTCCTCCCTCCAATAGGCTTTTGGTACTATAGATTCTCTCATCAAGAGAGACTTGGTACAACACAATCTTTGTGTTCCCTCGATGCAATGAAGATGGAAAGCTTCATGCATCACAAGCATAACATAGACTTTGTAAAAAGCATCAACCATCCCCTGCCTCACTCCCAAGGCCTCAAACACCTTCAAAGGTGGAGAGGGCTAGCGGGGAATAAGGATAGAGAAGAGGAAGAAGAAACATTCATAGAAGAAAGAAATAGTTCCTCGCTTATCTTCACTCTTCTTGCTTAGCATAGATAATAGCATAGTAATGAAGATAGAGAAGATGGCAAGCTTAAGCATTGGAGCATGGCTCTTGGTTGGATTTCCATTCCATAGCCAAAAGTATTGGTGTGGGCTCTCAACTTCTCTACGAGCTTGAAGAAGGAGATGGGAGCTCTTGCACTTTGCAACTCACACAATGAGTGTGTGTGTGAGTATACCCCCATGCTAACCCCCTCCTTGCTTTGGTCGACCCCCTCTTCTAGCACTAGCTTGCACTTGATTGGACCTCCTCTAGCTTGGCCAATCATATGCTTACTGCATATCAAGCAACAAGGGTAACCTTGGGACAAGTGTCCCCCTTTTCCCTTTGAGAGGGAGAACTTGATAAATGCAATAACAATTAATTAAATTAACTAAATTATCATTGGACCCCTTGGGAGGCCAACCAATAGGCTTTAGGCACACTAGGGCAACATGAAGAGGAGCTTGACAAGTGTCCCAGTTGCTTTCTTTGTACCAAGCTTTCCTTGTGAGGGTGTGTGTGTTCTCTCTCTAGCTCCTACAAAGAGGGCTCGTCCCTTCATGATAGGCGTTGACTTTTTGAACACCTTAGCCCCTCAAGCACCTTAGTCATGGAGCACCTTAGCACCTTAGTCATTAAGCACCTCAAGCACCTTAGTCAACAAGCACGACAAGCACCTCAAGCACCTCAGTTAGCAAGCATAACAAGCACCTCAAGCTTGGGCACAACCCTAGTTTGCCTAAGGTCAAAGGACTTTTCACACTAACCTTTGGAGATCTTTAATGAAGTTAACCCTAAGGTCTTTAAGCTCCATTAACTAGCCTTGCTCTTTGACATACCATCTCTCATTTGGACCCCTTTACCATTGGCCCCATGTTGAGATAGATCTGTAAATACATGTCTTTATTCTAACCCTTGTTCCCGTTTATTCTCCCACATTAAAGGATCAATTTAATATGAGAAAATCATTTGGGTAGGTTAGATATTAGATTTTATGACAGAAGAGATCGCACACGGACCAACCACCACAAGCTGAGACAAATCCATACAATCACGGGCTTAAGAGTGGAGAGCCCCCCATCCAAATTCTCGATGATACCCAAACACATCGAACACTAGGCCTTGAGGGCCATGCAAAGAACAAAGGAGAGCCGTTGGAACAGGCCTTTGTAGGGGGGCTCCCTAGCAAAAGGAGCATCTCCCCTTTATTATCTTTTGTCATTGATATCCCACTTTTAGCACACTCAAATTTTTAAAAAAAGTGCTCAGTTGATGAAAGGGATTCATTCGGGTGCTTGCATCTGATGCAAGTAACTTCGGCTTTGTCTCCGCTCAGGATGAAGCCAAACAGGGCTCTCCACAGCAAGACTTTGTCCCTTTCTTCACACTTGGCCCTTCAGATGTTCCCAATAACTTGGCCCCATTTTCTCGCCGTCTACTTTTTGGACTAAATCCTATTGAGGCACTCAATCCACTCCTCCGTAGAGTATATATTTTTTTGTAGATAGTCTTAGTCTTGCACGAGCTAAACGGCCTGGAGACACTTCCAAGCTTTCCAATCAAGTGGTGTGGAGCAAGGAGGAAGGGTTAGGATTGATACCTGTTCTAGTAGCCTTCCGACGAGGACTTCCTCCTAGAGCGAGAGGTTGCAACAAATTTTTTATCATTCCATATAGCATCCAAGGTGTCTAGGCCCATCCAAGGTGTCTAGGCCCTTGTTGTTCACATTGCTGGCAATTTCTAGCCAATGGTTATCAAGGCTCAAATCTTCCACAATGGGATCCCATGGAGACCAGTGTCTAGCCGTCCTTTCCAGTATCTTCTTTATCACTTGAGTGCCATGGCGGCTTTACAACATTTTTCAATAAAATTTCCACTATAACCACCTATTTGATGATTCACCTCGGAGGGGGGAAGCGGTCTATTTTGTAGGTTGAGATTGTACCATAAACCACTTTTAGATTTCATGCGGGCTTTTGTTAACATTTCTCTATCCATGAAAGCCTAACTCTCATCAGAATTCATGAGGGTGTAGAAAAATTTAGCACATAAAACTAGGTCATGAGTAACAGGGTCAAGTATGCCCAGTCCACCCTGAGCTTTTGGTTTGGCAATAGTCGCCCATTTCCCCCATTTCCAGGGCCTACCTATAGTCAGCTTATTTCTTCATAAAAATTCCTTGATTGGCTTCAAAAAGGAACTCCAATTTTTTTGGGATAATTATAGGAGTGGCGACGTGAAGGTTATATACGGGATGAAGAAGGTGTTAATTATGGTGGCTTTGCAATGGAAGGGAATCAAAATGAATTCCCATTGCTTCATTTTCTTTTTTATATTTTCATGAACCCAGTCAAAGGCATCTTGTGAGTAATTCCTTCCCCTACAGGCACCCCAAGGTTGCGGAAGATATTGCCTCTCTTCACCACCTCTCCAGCCCAACCTATAGCATCAAAGTTGTCGCCTTCTGTCAAAGAAATAAGCCTTGATTTTTCTATGCTGCATTGAGACCTTGACGTTGTGGCAAACACCTAGACAATCTCAAAGGCTTGCCTAACATTGTTATCATCCGCTTGGAGGAAGAGTAGCAAGTCATCTGCAAACATTTTCATAATCAGTTGTTTGTCATTCTAGATTTGCAGCCCTTGAAT
Organism: Adiantum capillus-veneris; assembly: GCF_014529385.1. NCBI lineage: Eukaryota > Viridiplantae > Streptophyta > Polypodiopsida > Polypodiales > Pteridaceae > Adiantum > Adiantum capillus-veneris. Next base: position 48,284,445 of record NC_140949.1, on the reverse strand, counting down.
CTGTCCTCTCGCTGTCGCTTCTTCCAACATTGCAATAGAGGGTGGGTGCAAGAAGCAAATCAAAGAGGAGCTAAGGGGCAGCCTTGATGAATGGATCTCTTGACTTCAAAACAGCCCACTATTCTTGAGTTGAATAGTAGTTTTGAAGAGCTCCCTTCACCAAGAGTACTAACTGCTTGACAAATTCGAGTACCAAACCCCAAAGTCCATAGCGTTTCTTGCACAAAAGACCAGGTTATCCTATCATATGCCTTATCAAGGTCCAATTGGAGTAGGACACATTCCTATTTCTTGAACGTAGCATATTCCATACCAATCATGGCCGCCAGGATGTTGTCGTAAATAGATCTTCCTTTAATAAACCCATGCTGATACGGAGAGATAGCATCAGCCAATACTAGGGACATTTCATTCAGCAATGAGTTTAGCCAACACGTTGTACACCACAGTCATCATTGTAATTGGTCTCCAATGTTTGAGTTGAGAGCAACCAAGTTTCTTGGGGATGACTTTAATCAACCCTGATTCAAGTGTACCTTTTGTAAAGTCCGTGTTGACCATATGCAAGAAGGATGGACCCAAAACCTCCTAAAATTCTTGACAAAACTCAACTGTGATTCCATCCCACCTTGTCGACTTCTCTTTACCTAGTTTTTCACCAACCTTCATCCAAGGTAAAGGGCCTTTCCAAAAAATTTGCTCGGTCAGGTCTATTAAGGTAGGGGTGGCCGAGAAAACCTTCGATCTGGCTTCTCTGATATTTTGTACTTTTGTTGTTTTATTTTATTAATATGTTTCTAGATGTTATGCAAAAGATATTTCTGTGGAAAATGGTTTTCCTTTGACCTATCACTATCTCTTGGATATGTTTGGTGCTAGGTCTTGAGCTTACATGCAACAAAGAGAGACATTGGCAACATGAAGTGATACATATGGGATATTGTTTATCCTCCTACAACAAGAGAGAAGAGGGACAAGGTGAAGAAAAACAAACGGGATATTATATATTTTCTTGCAATATGAGGGATTAAGGAGAAGATAAGTTATTACAAATAGATTACTATTTTGTGTGGCTCAATAGTACTTCGACATTAGAATTTTTGATAGAGTCTCTTTGATGTCTCTTGGGATTGTTTTACAACGCTAAGAATTCTCTAGTTTTCTTCTTCTTCTTCTTCTTTTTCTTCTTCTTGTATTTGATATATCTGGATCTAGAACACCTTGTCACTTGAATCAAATTGTTGTTTAGAAAAAATTTAAATTGTTATCACTTGAATTATTTTTCTCTATAGAGTTTTCTTTAGAGGGATTCAATAAGTTTAGCTTTTGTTTTCCCAGGAGTAATTTACTCAGTGCATCCCAATCCCATTGTGCTCTTTTCCATTTGCATTTCATATTTTAATTTCTGACCATTGTCCAAGCACTTAGCTTTTTTTTAAATCTACTGTGATCTCCTCTTCATTATCTTTTGCCATTGATATCCCACTTTTAGCACACCCAATCTTGATGCAATCTTTCTTTCATGATATTTTGTACTTTTGATAATTTATTTTATTAACATGTTTTTAGATGTTATGCAAAAAGATATATTGTTGTTTATAATTCATGTGCTTGTGCAAGAAGAAAGGGTAAAACTTTATGTAATCCTAAAACAAACTTGTTTAAGGGAGTGGAAAAATCTTGGCCATTGGTAATTAAAAGATCTCAGAAGAACATGATAATGGACCTTATGTATCAAGGATAAGCGGACGAGTTGGTAGGGATGGCTTCCCTGATAGCCGATGTAATTATGGTCCTTGGATGATGTCATGGCTCAACCCGAGAATGACAAGACCTTGTAATTATTTGGGTTGATTAATATAATTCACTCACGATTGTGAGTTTTGCTATAATAAAAAAAAGGGGAGTGGAGAAGTGTACATAGACAAAAATAGGTAGGCTATTTAATCTTTTGGTAGATGCAATGGAATGTGTACACAATAGGTACATCTCAAGTGGGCTTGAAAAAGTCCTAAGTTGAGAGTGATTGCTTATAATAATGGGCTTGCAATTCCTTTGAAAAGCTTCTACCTAGATCTTTGATTTTTTTATAATTGAAATTCAACACCTTGTCTTAAAAAGTACACACAATAAAAAGAGCTTGTTATGTGTATACAAAAATCCTCTTGTCTTCAGTGTTCACTCACTCATTGTTGTGAGTTTGGGATAAAAAAAGAAAGCTCTTGAGAATCTTTAGTGTGGTATGATTTTATATAATGCTTAATGCTCCACTAGGTGTCACTTGTTTGATACAAACACACATATGTCAAAAATCCCTTTAAAAAAAAGCAAAAATAATAATAATAATAAGAACCAACATGAATTATTAAGGGATCAAAGTGACTCTTTTCAAAGATATTTTCCACATACTTTTGCAACTAGCTTAGAAATAAATTGTTAGCTTAGAATCAAATTGCTAATGCACGTTTTCAAGCATGAGACAAGGAGGATCCTATTTTAGTAATGGTTATTTATGCTTGAAATTTTGAAAAGCATGAGACAAACTTACAAAGTATCCCTTTTTTCCCTAACAAAAGGGGATTAAAAGAAAGAAACTTCCAAAAGTGCACATATTTTTGTAATACTTTGCTTATCACAATATTTTGGTCAAAGGATGTTTTAAGCTGAATTTTTGAAAGTTTTGGTGCCCTTGGAAGACAAATTTTCCTCTTTCTATAGTGATGGGAAAAAAAAAAAAAAGGTTCATCCTCCTATAATTGATAAAATAAGGTTCTTTGAAGGTTTCATTGCCCTTTTGAAATGGTGAAAATTTTGGACTCCAAAAGAAAGAAAAAAAAAAGTTAAAACTTTAGCAGCTCTTCCAATTTTACCACAAAGAGGTAGGGCAAACTCCCCCCTTCAAAAATTCTTAAATTTGCATGCCACAACTTTGAGGAGTTGTCTACTAATGTTCACCTTCTTCTTTAGAATCTTTAAAAAGGAAGTGTTATGTAACTTTGTGATGTCATAGTGAACACCCACCACAATAATGATCCTCCCTAGGGTTGCTTTTGATAAAGTGTGCACTTTCTTCTGAAGAGTACATAGAGTTAAAGAGCATTTTGGCGTATGGCATAGTCCAACACCACCAATAGTAGTCTCACAAACCAATTTCTAGTGCCATTTCACCAAACCGTGTTTTGCTTGCATTTGCACATGATTCTTGCTCTAGGAATTACAGATGTTGGATTATGGAATAGGATTTTGATTAAAGTTTTTGATAAGCATGAATTTATACTATTGTGATTGTGCTTTGACATAATTATTGTGTGATTATTGATGTTTTTGTTGATAAGGATCCGATTGTACATAATCATAGTATTACGGTTTGTGTCACTAGGTATCCTAGCCTTTCAGTTAGCTTTGCTATTTACTCCACGATGACAAGCACCCACATCTCAAGGGACAAAGGCCTTTAAAAGCATCGGCGAAGGGCCCATTTTCCTTAGGCTTTGAATGGACAAGTGGGCAAGGGTTTTGGATAAGTATGTTTTAGAGGAGGATATGGCTTCTTCTTTCCTTCATAACCTAGTGCATGAATGATGAATTTCAAGCTTGAGATGGTACAGCAAAAGTGTGAAATCATGATTGAAGAATTTATGGGGAAAAAGCTAACTCCAACATGGCAAAAGGGGTTGTAAAGTGTCCATGCTCCACTTTAAAGGCTCCACAAACTTTAAGTATTTTTGTTCCTAGGAAAAGTATCTGTATAACAAAGACTTATGTTCAAAACAAGGATTTCATGCTCTTTCATCTTCAAAGTGACTACTATAGAAAGATACATAATATTATCACATGTTTTGGATGCACCCAAACGAAATTCCCCAAGCCTCTTCTAAATAGACTTGATTGAAAAATGGCATCTCCTTCATGCACTTTTTGGGCTTTCTAAAACAAGCCTTAGAAGTTAGTGAAGAAACGAGTTAGGGGACCCCCCCCCCCCCCCCCCCCCCCCCCGAACTGTTTTGAATTACCTCCTCATTAGCAGTACGTCAAAGAGGTGCAGTTGCAAAAATATTCTCTGCGTGTGTGTGAGGCTCGGCATGTCAAACCCATCAAATTGATGTCTCTTTTACAATTACCTCCCTCTGTGCTGTGGGTACCTTAGCCAAACATTTGAATTCTGGTTGTGAAACATTCAATGATTGAAATATTCTTTAGTATTTTAGTTTTTTAGATGGGTCCTTTTGTTTAAAAGCATCATATGGACTTTTCATAAATCTTTTTGTTTTAGATGGCCAAAGTGACCTTTCACCTTGTTAACATCATTATATCTAGTGCCACTACTTTAGAGTATCTCCATCTCATATTTGATACTAGGGACATGCTTACATCGAGTGCAACTCCTTGTATTGCCAATGGTTATGCTTGAAAGACTTGGTTGTCTAGTTTTTGAAGCACTCCAATATACTTCTCAACATCTATCTACTATACACAATGGAGCTTAAAATTTTCAAGGAAGGAGAGGGCATCCACGTGTCATGCATTTGTGACTTAAAAGAAAACCTTTAATCTAAAACGTAAAAGCCAAGGCTAAGAAGATCTAAAATGCAAAAGCGAATGGTAACATGAGAGGAAATGAAAATACTTGGCCGTGGAAAGTCAAAAGGCTTTCTACACTACGTAAAGTAAATGTACCAACTTAAGTGCACACAAAAAAAAGAAAGAAAAATCTTGATGGAGGTTTTATCATTTGATGAAAATTTGATTTTGAAGATATATTTAGCTTTGTCTTTTGAAGGGCCTTTTTTTAAGACCAACATTAATATTTTAAAAAAAATTGTGCAAGTTAACGTTTTAATTTTTTAAAAATATCTGTGAAGGGACACTTCTATACCCTTTCTTAAAGTGCTTGAATAATTATTGAACATTAGACACTTGTGTTGATATCCCTTCCCCATTTTTTTGGTTACTTCATTGAGTGTGTGTGTGTGTGTGTGTATGTATGTGCACACACATGACATAGACACTAATAACAACTCAAACATTAAGTATGCTTTTATGAAGAGAGGGGGGTTTCCCTGCTTATGACAAAGTTGGGCCATCCATGGGCTAGCTCTAGATGTATCTTAAGTATGTCACATGTACACGCACGCAAAAGAGAGAGAGAGAGAGAGAGAGGAGATTTGTGACTGTCAAATTTGGAAGGAGAACATCCGCTTGGGTAATTCACCTTCTAGGATGGTAGATAGGCCATTGTGAGCATGTGTGTGTGTGTGTGTGTGTGTGAGAGAGAGAGAGAGAGAGAGAGAGAGAGAGAGAGATTAGAGGGGCGAATATCAATCTATACATCTATATCTATACTATATATAATGGAGCTTAAAAATTCCAAGGAAGGAGAGGGCCTCCATGTGTCACCCATTGGTTCACTTCACAGAAAACCTTAGAGAACATCTAATATAAAATTTTAAAAATGAAGGGTAAGATTGTAGAAAATGAAAAGAAGTGCTTGAAAAAAATCAATTTTGCAAACATACAAAATTTCCTTTAGGGTAGAATAAATGTATGAAGTGTTGGAATTAGGGTTGCAAAGAAACGCACACAGCTTGAAGAAGACGAAGGAAGCTCAAGGCACACAATAGAGAGTGTGTTACTTAGTATGCAATGGAAAGATAGATAGCCCTAGAGTGATGGGCGTATATACAATACTCGGGGGAAAAAAACTTCTAAAAAGGGAAAAAATTCCCCGGCGGTCCTAGTGTGTTCACACACATCACTACCACATGTATATGGTAACAAATCCCCCCTGGAGTGATGCGGTGAACGAGAGCTGGCACATGAGTAAAGGGAAGTGCCATGCCCTGAGGACATGATCACTCCACAAAGGGGAGTAAGCCCAAAGCTTTGCGGAAAGCTTCAAGCTTCTCACGAGACAATGCCTTTGTGAAAAGATCTGCAAGGTTGTCCTGTGTTGGCACATAAGCCAAGTTGATCTCTCCTGCTGAGAGCCTCTCCCTGACATAGTGGTAATGTACCTCAATGTGCTTTGTGCGAGCACGAAAAACTGTGTTCCTCGCAACTGCCAATGGGCTCTGACTGTCAGTGTAGTTAGTGTTGGTAGTGTCCTGTCCAACACCCAAATCAGCCATATGGCGTCTGAGCCATACACACTCAATCGTAGCTGTGAAGACTGCCATGTACTCAGCCTCACAACTCGAAGTGGCCACAGTAGGTTGCTTCTTGCTCAACCATGATATACGTGAACTACCAAGCATGAAACAAAAACCACTTGTGGACACTTGCATGTCAAAACAACAAGCCCAATCTGAGTCCGAAGAAGCATGTAAGTCTGGTGGCAATGATCCCCCCTTGGGATAAAACAAGCCAAGATGTAAAGTGCCAATAAGGTAGCGGAAAATCCTCTTGACAGCCTGCCAATGCTTAGACCTTCGGCTATGCATAAATATGCTGACTTGTGAGACTACAAACTGAATATCCGGCCTCGTGTTGCTCTCATACCAGCCAACAGTAGTTTGGTAAAGAGTGACATCAACAGGATCGCAAGCATCATGTAGACTCAACTTCAAACCTGTTTCCATGGGAGTGGCAATAGGTTTGCAATCCTCAAGTCCAAACTTACATAGCAATGTCTCTATGTAGCTTTTCTGACATAAGGCAATACCACCATCACACTGTTGAAACTGTATACCCAAGTAATGATGCAACAACCCCAAATCTTTCATCTTGAAAGTAGCATTCAAATCAGCCTTAAATTCAGAAATATGTCTCTCATTTGGTCCAGTGATCAGCAAATCATCGACATAAAGAACCACAATGAGAAGTACATCACCCTCACGCTTTACATACAATGTGCTTTCTGTTGGACAGTTACGAAAGCCTCGTTTAACCAAATGAGTGTCAGCTTTCTCATACCAAGCACGAGGAGATTGCTTCAACCCATACAAAGCCTTCTTACATCTGCACAGTTTGTCCTCTTGTCCTTTTATGACAAAACCGCGAGGCTGCGTTACATAAACTTCCTCAAATATGTCATCATTCAAGAAAGCAGTAACAATGTCTGATTGATGTACATCCCAACCAAAATGAGCGGCCAATGCACATAGAAAACGCACAGTAGTCATACGACCAATGGGAGCAAAAGTCTCTTCATAATCTATGCCTTTTTGGTGTGCATAACCCTTTGCAACAAGTCGAGCCTTATGGCGATCGATCTCACCATCCGACTTGCGTTTCAACTTGTAAACCCACTTCGTACCAATGGTCTTTTTGCCAGAAGGCAAATCACATAAAGCCCATGTGTCATTTTCAAAAGTGCATCGTATTCTGATCGCATGGCAGCCATCCAATTTTTTGAATTCTGTGCTTCATCAAAAGACAGAGGCTCTGTAAGGTCTCTGATCCCGACCAAAAAAGAGCACCATTGTACCATGGAATGAACATAATGGAAAAAGTTACTATTTTTAGCAGTTTTCCAATTCTACCAGTGCCATGATGTTTAGAATGTTATAAAGCTTCCAAAAGTGAATTAAAATAAATTTTATGAAAAAATTCCAAAAATAGTAAGTTTTTGGTCTCAAGTGTACGTGCCTCTGAAACATGGGGAAAAAGGCACTCGGGATTTATCTCCTCTTGGAAGGTGGGTCTTAGGATCGCTAGATAAGTTAAGCACGCTTCCCCTGCGAGGTGGAGCTAGATCTCGTTGCTAGTAGGCTCGAACTCGACCCACTTTGTGATGAGAGATCGTCCGCTAGATGAACCCTGAACCACTTTTTTTGCTTCCGCTATATATCTAGTGGCCACCAGGTTTACCATCAGATCCGTCCTTTGAGACGGCGGGGTGGGGACCTTACACCTGGTATCAGAGCCAAGGTTAGGTTAGACTGAGAAATAAAATCGTATTGTTTGAATATCTAAAAGGAACTAAGGGTATATAGATAGCTTATCCGAATTCCTTGCATTGGTGATGCAGGAAGACCCCGTGCTAGAATATCGAAAGTTCCAAGTGTTTGAGCTTATTTATGAACAAGCTCGACGATCCCCAATTTACCAATTCAGGCGAGATGTCATGGAGATGCTGCTGATGGCTCATACACCGCACTCCACTCGCATCGATAGAGGATGGGGGCTCGATTGGACACTTGCAGGAGGGGTTTACTACATCAACGCTCGGAAGCTAGGATGCCTGGCTGCCGATTTGAAGAAAATACATTGGGGAGAAGAATTGAGGGTGGTGCAGATATTCTACTTGCTGCCTACACATATGGACCTGACTATCTCTGATGGCACCAATCAAACCCTCAACGAGTGGCTCTTGGAGAAGGTCACTAATGTAATCCCAGCAAACAGAGTTAGAACTTTTGGAGTACCAAAAGAATTATCCCGGCTCGACACCATAGTTTACTATCCTCTCAAAGATGAGTATAGGAACTACTTCACGAATAAAGTAGAGTATCATGTGAACACAACCTGCTAGGCGTATCTTATATGCAATCCAAACGCTATGTAATAAATTGATCATGAGTTCTCCTAAACCTTGAGAGGTTTCGATTGTAATAAATCTTCATGAATAAAGTGTTTTTTTTTGTCTCTGAGTCTCTGTCTCTTGATAAAGCGGGATCTTGAATTTTATTTAAGTCTCGTGTCTATTTGAAATCCAAGTAATGGTATCAAGAATCTCGTGTAAACCATGTAGGCATCGCCTGTTGCTCTCTACTCGATGGCGCAAGAAAAGAAGCTCCTCCTTAAACAAGCCCAACCTCCACTCTTTAAGGGTGAGGGGGTAAATGTGGAGAGAGATGCGGAAGTATGGATGGAGGATATGGACAACTACTTCGAAGCTGCGGGAACCCAACCCGTGAATCAAACCATGCTTGCAATGTTCCCCTTGTCTGGCGATGCCAAGATATAGTGGAAGCAACATTGCAAGGACTTGGATATTAAGGGATCTTCCCAATCTTGGGAAGACATTAAGGCTGCATTGATGGGTCGTTACTTACCACCCGCCTATAAAACCTTGAAGAGGAACGAGTTCTTTTCCCTTCGTCAGTGGGCTTCTTCAGTCGAGGAGTATTACTCAAAGTTTGTTACTCTTCGGAGGTATGCTCCTAAGATGACGTTGGAATAACAAGTAGCAAGGTTCTGCCAAGGCCTAATCAACCCTTTGAATACTTGGTTGGAAGCTCTTAGGCCAACCGTCTCTTCAAGATGCCTTGCTAAGAGCCCTTGGCTATGGAGATTCAAAAGGTCAATCAGAATAGGAGGAATCATTTGGCAAAAAGGGCAAGGATAAATGTTTGGAATAACAGGCCAGCCAACCAAGCATATGACCAGCGCCCTATTGTGGCTACCACCACAACTATGGAGTTCCCAAATGGTCGATGCTACGAATGCGGCGAGTTTGGGCATTACAGATCCAAGTGCCCCAGGAAGACTCAGGCAACTAGCACCAATGCCATACCCTTGAATGTCCATGGGCGTGGCCAACCTAATGGAAGAGGAGGACGTGGAAGGATGAATAGAGGGCGAGGACGGTGGAGCTACCGCCAGAATAAATGTCGTAGTGGTACAACCAATTGTGGGAGATGAAGCAGTGGAGAGAGCAACCTTGCATGCTGCAATTGACAACCCCAATGGTTGCGAGAAATACGCAGTCATTCATATGCCAGGATCTCTCAGAGGTGAACAAGTTAACTTCCTTATAGATTGTGGTAGCACTCTTTCATTTCTTTCACCCAGATGCATGAGGAAGCTAAAGCTAGATAAGTATCCAACGAGCAAACTAGTTGTAGAGTTAGCAAACGGCAAGGAAGTAGTATCTCAACACTCTATAGGAAAAATCGACTTTGATCTAGGGGGACATCCAACTTCTACCCAATTTCGAACCCTGTCCTTAGGATTCTTTGATGGGATACTAGGGATGGACTGGCTAAAGCAAAATCAGGCCCACATCCATTGTGCACAAGGGAACTTTACCTTTACTGATAACTTGGGTAATGAAGTTTTAATCCAGGGGAAAAATGGGAGACCTAGGACTACTCTAGTTAAGGCCAGCAGACTTTTGAAGGGACTGAGAAAGGGGCAGCAAATTTATGCGGTAAAGCTCAACAAGGTGGACCAATCAGATACCACACTTTGACCAAACTGGTTGAGGGAGTATGATGATGTATTTCCTAAAGACCTTACGAATCTTCCACCACATAGAGAGGTAGATCATGAGATTGAAACTATCCCTAGATGTGAACCTATCTCAAAGCGACCTTATAAAATGTCACTTCCAGAGGCCAAAGAACTCAAGGAACAAATTAGGCAACTCATTGAACAAGGATTCATTCGACCCAGTACTTCTCCTTGGGGTGCACCATTTCTTTTTCATAAGAAGAAGGATAGGATCTTAAGGCTATGCATAGATTACCGTGGACTGAACCAGGTAACTGTCAAGAACAAGTATCCAATTCCAAGGATTGATGAACTCTTGGACAGACTCCATGGCGCCAAAATGTTTACAAAGATTGATCTAAGGTCATGATATTACCAAATCAAGATCAAAGAATCAGACATTCCAAAGACAGCCTTCAATACTAGGTATGAACACTACGAATTACAGTAATGTCTTTTGGTCTAACAAATGCTCCTGCAAGCTTCAATCGACTTATGCGGGATATTTTCAGACCTTATCTGGATGATTTTGTCTTGGTTTTCTTTGATGACATTCTGATCTATTCTAAGAACGAGTCAGATCATGAAAAGCATGTTCGCAAAGTACTTGATCTTCTTCGAGAACATCAACTTTACGCTAAAGCAAGCAAGTGTACCTTTTGCTCACCAAAGGTCAATTATCTTGGATTTGTCATATCGGCCGAAGGGATTTCAGTGGACCCAGATAAAGTCAAGGATATCGTTGATTGGCCTCAACCATCTACCGTCAGCAAAGTAAGAGGATTTCTTGGGATAACGGGATGGTACAGGATTTTTGTCAAGGATTATGCACGTATTGCTGCACCTTTGACGGAGCTCCTGAAGAAAGGAATGAGGATCGAATGGAAGACCGAGCACGAGTCTAGTTTTTCTAAGCTAAAATAATTCTTGGTCTCAGCTCCTATCTTAAAGCTTCCAGATTTCAGTAAGGAATTTGAAGTAGCGACTGATGCTAGAAAATTTGCTCTAGACGGAGTTCTTACTCAAGAAGGAAGACCAGTGGCGTATACTTCACGAAAGCTGAGGGATCATGAGAAGAATTATCCTACTCATGATTTGGAACTTTTAGCGGTTATACATGCGCTGAAGTTATGGAGACATTATCTTCTCAGACGTAAGTTTCATCTAGTTACAGACCACAAGAGCTTAAAATGGATTTTTACTCAACCTATTCTCAATATGCGACAACGGCGGTGGATAGAACTCTTACAAGAATATGACCTTGACATAAAGTATAGACCAGGGAAGGAAAATTCCGTTGCAGATGGACTTAGCTGAAAATATTTTCTCGGAGCTATCTCTATTCCAAATAACCCTATCTGGGATAGAATTAAAGAAGCATCTTTGGTAGATCTAGAATACCAATGTATAGTATCATTAGTCCAGCAGAATAAGATGCCTGAAGCTAAATATTACTCTCTTATGGGAGGGTGTCTTTACTACAGACATAGACTCTGTGTACCCAGAGACCCAGCTTTAAAGAAGGCTTTTCTGTATGAAGCACACGATAGCCCTACATTTGGACATCCAGGTTATGCTAAAACTCTTCATGCTGTCAGGAGGAGTTATTTCTGGTCCGGGATGAAAGGAGACATACTTCGCTATGTGAGGCAATGTCTTTCTTGTCAACGGATAAAAGCCGAAAGAATCAAGTTACTAGGGCAACTTCAACCTCTTGACATACCCCAGATGAAATGGGAATGCATGAGTATGGACTTTGTTACAGGATTACCTTCTACAGGAGGTTATGACTCTGTTTTCGTGGTTGTTGATATGCTCACAAAAGTGGCTCATCTAATACCCGTAAAGACAACCTTTACTGCTTCGGATATTAGCCGAGTATTCATCAAGGAAATTTTTAGGTTACATGGTTTACCCAAGTGTATCGTCAGTGATAGAGATGCCAAGTTTACATCAAAGTTTTGGACTTCTCTTTTCCAGTCTATTGGGTCACAATTGGCCTTCAGTACAGCGTATCATCCGCAGACAAATGGGCAGACTGAAAGAGTAAATCAAGTCATTGAGGACATTCTCAGGGCCTATTGTTCGCAAGAGCCAAAGAAGTGGTTACAATATCTTCCTTTGGTAGAATATGCTTATAATTCTTCCGAACACAGAAGCATTGGAATGTCACCCTTTAAAGCTCTTTATGGACATGACTATTTAGCACCACTGAACTTCTCAGATCCAACCATCAGGGTAGAAGCCTCTAAGAAGATGCTAGAAGACATGGAAGCTCAGACTAGAGCTATTCGCCAAGACATTCAGGCCGCTCAAGATAGACAGAAGCACTATGCGGATAAGAACTGTTCGAAAAGAACTTTCAAAGAAGGGGATAAGGTTTTTCTACGAGTCCGACCGAAGAGAAGCAACTTATCACTAGGCAGATACAAGAAGCTAAGCCCAAGGTATTGTGGACCATTCGAGATCGTTAAAGTTGTGAGTGACCAGGCCTACAAGCTAAAGTTACCTACCAACTTAAAGGTTCACGATGTATTTCACGTCAGCCTACTCAAACCCTATATCCCTAATCTTGGTCAACTCCTGGACTCAGATCAGATAGTCATGCCAACATAAGGAGTTCTCGAGCTCCAACCTGACTATGTACTTGAAACAAGGGAAAGGAAGTTACGCAACAGAACAATCACGGAGCATCTAGTAAAGTGGAAGGATTACCCCAAAGAAGATGCAACTTGGGAGGACGAACCAACGCTCATAAAAGATTACCCAAACACATTCTTGAGGAGGACATCTCAAATTCTTCACGTTGGGGAGGTTGTAAGGTCTCTGATCCCGACCAAAAAAGAGCACCATTGTACCATGGAATGAACATAATGGAAAAAGTGACTATTTTTAGCAGTTTTTCAAATTCTGTCAGTGCCATGATGTTTAGAATGTTATAAAGCTTCCAAAAGTGAATTAAAATAATTTTTATGAAAAAATTCCAAAAATAGTAAGTTTTTGGTCACCCGACCCGTTTAGTTTTGACCGTCTCGAAAAACTACACCCGTATCTCGAATTTGAAAAACATGCATTTTCCAACCCCGGAGACTGCTAAATATGGTAGGTACTTGGACAGGTACACCTTAGTTAGAGCTTAGTATAGCAATTTACGGCATTAAATTCCGATTCGTATTGGCCGTTTTAGCCAAAAATCAGATTTTCCTAAGGTTGTGCGGGGAGACACCGGGACTCGAGGCTGTGTGGAAACAGGTCCCAGGCCACTCAGAGCTTGCTTTAGCAGCTAGGGGGCGCCCTCTCATCTTTAGGGAGTTGTGGGAGAGTTGCCATGCTTGAGAGAGAGTGTGAGAGTCAGTTAGACTAGCTAACTGGACACTTGGTAGGCATGTAACTGGACTTACCATGCATGAAGTGAGTGCTCTTCAGATGCTTATAGCAGCTTGGGTTGATTTTCAGCATGGGAGAGCCTATATAAGAGTGTGCTCACACACACACACACACACACACATGCTGACACACACACTCAGTACACACACACACACACACACACTTACACACACACCTTGGGGAGGTGCTATCGACACACATAGTCTTTGGAGAAGAAGAAAAGGAGGGAAGTGTTGCCCGATTCTCATCTCAAGAACTCCATTGGATCAAAATTTCGAGTAGATTTCAACCCTAATCACGGTAATATCAAATTTATTTCATGCTTTATTGCAAATCTCTCTATCATTCTCTTAATTCCGTAACTATTATGCTTAATCATAGCTAAATTACTCAATAGATGCTCTCTAATTCTCCATATCATTAGTCTACTACATAATTCTTAATCTAATAGTTAATTATGCAAGCCATTAACCTCTCCTAATTATAGATTAATGCATGATTAGTAAGAAGAAATCTCCCGCTAGTCATCATAGTAAATAAATGCCAAGCCGACAATGATGTGGAATTGGTCAATTTCACCCTATTGCCGCACAATGTTTAAGTAACTAAGTTAGATTCAATCTGTTCATAGATTAGGATGTAATTAAGGGTAATTAATCCATCATTAATCCACTAGGAAGGGGGAATCCTCTCACCTATGCATATGGAAATTCTACATCTCTCTACTTACATTAGGAAGGTGATTGAGCATGTCTAATTCACCCCTTTAGTAATTTGATTAAGTAAAAATCTGAAATTCCTAATTACCTAAACCAAGTATTTGACTTTAGAGCCAATTCCCGTAGGAACAAGTAAGGTACTATCCATAAAATACTATGTCTTGAAGGAAATCTAACCCTCTCGTGTAAAAGGAATTGTTCAGTGATTCTAATCTGTCATCTTGGTTGTTATGGTACTCTCGGACATTAGTTCTTTTTCTTCAAGTTTGTCAATTAAGTAGTGAGTATAAAATGGCCCCGGTAAAGAGAACTCTCTTCGGTGGTGCCCACGACCTCGAGGCAGGAACAAGCAACGTGAATGGGAAAGGAAAAGCTCCCATGGACGACCAAGTACCTGCCAACTCACGGATCAATGACGAGGAAATGAAGGAGGTAGGTCACATTTTAATTCAAGTTTGTTTAATTTAACATTGCATACGATAAGTTAGGAAAGAACATATCCCTAAACATGTTGGAGAAATGCGACGGAAACCTCGACAATTGACTTGAAATGTATATTAAAATCTAAGTAGGAAAGAATGGTTGTTGGATATACTGTTTGATATAGGAAAGAATGTCCTGCTAGGGAAAATTTAGCTCAGCATGTTCATTTCTATTTCCAATGTTGAAACTAGTCATGATCCCCCTATTGATCACAGGGGGCGGCTTGCGATGATTTCACAGTAGCTAGAGTTACTAGCTTAGGGCCTCTATCCATGACTTGCGTTCTTTGCAGTGGATACCCACGTCTTGCATTCTATGCGGTGGGAATGTCCATGTCGTGCGTTTTATGCGGTGTACATACCTAGTTGTATGGGCAACTAGGCGACAACGGGAGGAGTAAACTCTCGCTGGAGGGGGGATGTTGTACCTCCAAAACATTGGAATTTTAATGAATAAGTTTTGAGTAAAAAAATTTACTAGAGTTACTGTCTTGGTGCCGCTTTGCAATACTGGTTGAAGAGTTGTCTTAATGAACCTTGTAAATCGGAACCTAATCGGTCTCAAGTGTACGTGCCTCTGAAACATGGGGAAAAAGCTACTCGGGATTTCTCTCCTCTTGGAAGTTGGGTCTTAGGATCGCTAGATAAGTTAAGCACGCTTCCCCTGCGAGGTGGAGCTAGATCTCGTTGCGACTAGGCTCGAACTCGACTCACTTTGTGATGAGAGATCGTCCGCTAGATGAACCCTGAACCACTTTGTTTGCTTCCGCTATAGATCTAGTAGCCACCAAGTTTACCATCAGATCCGTCCTTTGAGACGGCGGGGTGGGGACCTCACGGGCTCCTCAACATCATGTAAGCTAGACATAGCCAAAGCATAACAATCTGATGCATAAGATGCATGTCGAGAGCCTGAACGAGTACGACTAGACAAAGGTGCATCCAATTTACTATGACGCAAAGTGTGCACCAGCGATTTTGGCATATCTCTAGCCTTCTCATTTTCAGCCCTTTCCTCATCAAGTACATCATGTACATCTGCATCAGTAATAGGCTGATCTGTAACATTTTCAGAAACCCCCATAGGCTGTACATTTGCCTCATTGGAACTTACATTTGTATTTCCACCACTGAAAAGAGACAACAAAGTGTCATAAATGTCCTATGAGCTTACATTACTGTCTCTACTACATGACAGCAAGGGCTAAACAGAATCTTCCACAAACACTACATCCCTTGAAACCAAAATACATTTTGTTTGCGGATGATACAACCTATAACCTTTGCTTTCAGCACTATAACCAACAAAAATACAGTTGACAGCGTTATCATCCAATTTTCTGCATTGTGTCTGTGGCACCAAAGCATATGCCAAACAGCCAAAAACACGCATGTGCTCAATAGAAGACTTTCTATCATGCCATGCTTCATATGGAGTAATGGACTACAAAGCTTTCGTAGGACACATGTTTAGTACATAAGTGGCACACATGATGGCCTCAAGCCAAAAACAATGCAGCAAAGCTTGACTTTTGACCATACATCGTGCCATTTCCGTAAGTGACCTGTTTTTCCTCTCAGCAACGCCATTTTGCTGAGGTGTATAAGGCACTGCACATTGGTGTTTTATCCCACGACTAGCCATAAATGCATTGAATTCATGAGACATATAATCCCCCCCTCAATCGGAACAGAGGGTTCCCATAGTACATTTCGAGACATTTTCAGCCATAGCCAAAAATTGTTTGAAGCACATAAAAACTTTGGACTTCGCTTTAAGTGGAAATACCCATGCATGCCTGGAGTAATCATCAATGAAAGTCACGAAGTAAAGGTAATTGCCCAAGGACGGAGTTTGCATGGGCCCACAAACATCACTATGCACAAGCTGCAACTTGCATGTGGCCCGAACTGAACCATCCTTTGGAAACTTAGAACGCTGCATCTTACCTAAAATACAGCCTTCACAAACATGTTTGACAGGTGCTTGAAGAGGCGGCAAAGAAGCAACCATATCAGATTTCACCAAATGTAGCAAACTGACAAAATTCAGATGACCAAAACGTGCATGCCAAAGTTTTGCATCTGAAATAGCCCTTGAATCTGCAACAGCATTTGCGAAATTTTGCCCACACTTGTCATACAAAGTGAGCTTATACAGCCCACGGCACAAAAGTCCAGATGCAACAATTTCATCACCAAAACTGAGATCATGAACTGTACATTTGTTATCCACAAATTTGACTACAAGTCCAAGTCTAGCAAGTGCGAATACAGAGAAGAGATTCTTCTTGATCCCAGGTACATAAAGTGCATCAAGTGTGAAAGAACTGCCATTTGCAGCAGTAAGCACAATCTTTCCAACTTCCTGAACCGGATAAGAGGCATTGTTGGCACAAGTGACTGAAATCCCATGAGGGACAGACTCGAGAGAGTTAAACAATTCACGATGTGAGGTAATGTGCTTTGTAGCACCACTATCGAAATACCACACATGTGAATCTACAGCAACTGACAAGCATGCATCATGGACATGGGGATTGTAAGTGCACCCCGCGCTAAAAGCCCATTCTACATCAACATCAGCAACACAGTCTCCTTTCACAGAAGACTCAACAATGGCTGCATTTGTAGTGGAGCCAGCATTTGCAATGGAGCCACCCTCTTTCTTCTTAGCCTCTTTGCCCTTCAACTTAGGACACGACTTGATCAAGTGATCATTAGCTTTACAATAATGGCAACACATCTTTCTTTTTGCCCTTATCACCAGAATTTCCATACGAATTGCTACCAGCAGAAGCATTAGGAACAGAAGTTTGCCACTCGCAGTAGAACCATAAGAAGTGGCCGCATTGCTGTTACCACCCTTTCTTTGAGAAGCAATAAAAGCCTGTTCAACTGCACGCTGCCTAGTTCTATTTTTTCTGGAAAGCGACTCTTGCAACAACAATGTGCATAACGCATCAAACTTGACAACTTCAGGATTTCCTTGGGTCATCAGTCTCCAAGTACTAGCAAAAGTCTGGTAAGAATCTGGTAAGGCATCAAGAACAGTCTGCACAAGGGAACTGTCTGAAATGAATTCACCTGCAGAAATAAGTTGCTCATTGATATCCTTGACACCAGCAAGGAAAGTGTCCATATCATCTTTCTTATGCATAATCTTTGACTCCAGCTCTTTAGGCAGCAAAGCAATTTTAGCCTCATTGCGGCTTGCATAAAGACCTGCTAGAATATCCCAAGTCTGTTTTGCAGATTTTGTTGAACGAATGTGAGGAACAATGGTGAGCTTCACAGACAACGCAATCAATGCATGAGCCTGTGCATCCTTTACATCCCAACGAGCTTGTTCTGTCGTAGGCAAAACAACTCTAATAGCAGCAATCCTTGCAACAAGACCTGCAACATCCTCAACATCCTCTTCATTGCATCACCTAGATCACAAGGAACACAAAGATTGTATTGTACCAAGTCTCTCTTGATGGGAGAATCTATATTACAAATGCCTATTGGAGGGGAGACCGGCTCCACATAAATCCGGCCCTCAATTTTTGTCACGTTCTCTAAACTCTCTCTCTTGCAAAAGTATTGTTCATGCCAAGTTAGCTAAATACTATGTTTATGTTGCTACCATCAATTACGTTCACCCTCTATTCTCACAATTTATTTTCACAAAAGTGCTTTCTTTAATTTCCTAATTCCGCTACTCTCAATGTTCATAGGCCATTTCCATTATATTTGTATCAGAGCATTTGGTTTCTCTTTTCTTGCTTAAGAAGAGAGGTCCTTAAATTGCCTATTAATGGTTGATTTTGTTAATTATATTAGGGTAAGTGGGACTGGGATCTATTATTGGTTTTGTTCCCACTACGTGGGATATGGTGCACACCTTGGGAGCTTTGGTCTTAATAATGGGGTCTTTTTGGACTTGCCTACGGCTTCACCATTATTGTGCCATAAGAAGTCCGAAAGAAACTAGCCCTTAGCAACTCTGTAATATTAGACCCACTCCACTACTCTCTATACTTAACCAATTCGAGCCGTGGGGTAGATACTTAAGTGCCAGTTTTCAAAGGCTAAGAGGAGTAGCAACTAAGGTTTTGAATTGCCAAAGCATACTCTAAGCAAACACTCAAATTCTCTTAACATGGCTCACAATAACCAAGAGAGTAGAATGAACATTCATAACTTTGATTTTGCACATGGAGGTGCTAATGATGATGCCCCCATGTTTGTCAAATATCTTGTTACTAGGTTGCAGCAACCTATGGGCAACTCTGCTTTGCAAGCCAAAGTTACTCAAAAACTTCATGCTTATGCGATTTCCCTTCCTCTCTAAGAGGAGAGAGATCTTAGGAGGCCTCTTGAAGAGACCCCCAAAAGAAGACTCTCTCCCATACAAGAGGAGGAATCCAAAGAGCAAGAAAGGAATGAATCTTTAAGTTCCTCTGAAGATGTGGCTCCATGAAGACGGCGGTCTAGACGATTGTCAACTCCTTTCAAGAGGAAATGTTCAACCCACAGTCCTCCTCATCACTCCAAAAGGGAGGAGAGGAAACAAAGGAAGAAAAGGGCAAGAAAGAGGTCACCCTCTTCTCCTTCTTCTTCACCTTCCTCCTCTTCTGACGAAAGCTATGGCTATTCTCTTAGAGAATACAAGAAGGAAGGACATCGTAAATCATACCCTGCATGGCGAAGGTCACAAAAGCTTAAGAAGTTCAAAGAGGGAAGAAAGAGTATTTCTTTTTTCAAGGCACCTTTGCTGCCATCGACAAAGTATTGGCCTTCATCCAGCAATTTGATGCGGCCTTTGGAGACGAGGGCTTCACTGAGTCCTCCAAGCTACACCATGTAGCTATGTACTTCCAGAAATTGGCTCGTCAATGATGGGCTAGCCTTCGTGGCAACGGCGAAGCCCCAAAGACATGGAAAACTCTACGAGTTTCCATCATGAAGAAATTCCTTGCAAGCAATGCAAAGAACAAAGTGCTTACCAAATGGTGTAGTTTGAAGCTTCTCTCCCATGAGTCTATCCACAAATATGTAGATAAGTTTTGGGATTTACATCTCAAGGCTACTGTCTTCGAAAAGATAAACTTCGCCGAGCAAAAGTAACAATTTTTTACGAGATTACCTGAAAAGATTTCCGAGTACGTCAACTCTCAACGGCATGGTTCTATCACTAAAGTAATCCGACACACCATGGTTACTTCATGCATTGATTTCCAACAAGGGGCTAGACAAAATGTCAAGCCCATGGAAAATAAAGACAAAAGTGATGCCAAGGGAAAAACCAATGTCCAAAATTTTTCTCAAGGCAATTCCAACAACAACAACAACAATCAGTCCAAGGAGAAGGAAGTCTACAAAGGTAAAAATAAACTCTCTCCGAAAGAGCTTGAAGATTTTTGCAAGGACCATTAATGTTTTAAGTGTGGGGAGCAAGGACATGGCTATCGTTCTTGTCCCAAGAGAAATGCTCGCAATGAGACTCCTAGAGCTTCCACCATCAAAGCTCCAAAAGAGGATGCTCATTGCAGAGGATCACCTCTCTCATATGCTTGGGGAAAGGTAAGGCAGCATGATGCCTTCATCTTGTTTGACCCTGGCTCTACTCACTTCTTCATATCAACGGAGTTGGTCACCAAGTTGGGCATTCAAGCTTTCGAGATGGGAGATGTTGTAACGGCCGATATGGCTTTCAAAAGGGACTACAAGCCTCCGTTACTCCCTTGATTGGGAAGTTCAGGCTTCATGTCCAAAGCTATGTCAACAAAGAAGACTTTTTCATCTCTCCTCTCCAACATGAGGATGCTATCCTAGGGACATCATGGTTCAACTGCATGGCTGCCAACATGAAGTTCCCTGAAAGGAGAATCACCTACATGGGAAAATATATGTATATAGATGCTAGTGAGTTTGGTCTTACTATACCACTTGTAAATCCTCCCGCTTTTGACAAATCAATGAAGAGCTCCGTTTTTGCGTACATGATTTTTGTCAAAGAGTCCCTAAAAGGTCCTAATGTTTCATCAAATGTAAATGGTAGAAATCAAGAAGAATTATACTTGTCTAATTTTCTAAAAGGATTCCAAGATGTGTTCATCAATGATATCCCTATGGAGTTACCTCCAAAACAAGGGGATGATGACCATCAAATTGAGCTCCTACCATGAAGCTCACCACCTAACAAGCCTCCTTATCGAGTTTCCCAAGCTCAACAAGAGGAGATCATGAGGCAAGTACAAGAATTGGTAGACAAAGGGATGGTGAGGCCTAGCTCCTCTCCCTTTTGTTCTCCACTCCTTTTAGTACAAAAGAAAGATGGTACATACGTATGTGTGTGGAATATCGAGCACTAAACCATATCACTATCAAAAAAAAATTTCTTGTGCCTTGGGTAAACATCTATTTGATAAGCTATAAGGCTCTACCTACTTCAGTAGGATTGACCTTAAAAGTGGCTATCATCAAATAAGGATAGTGGATGAAGATATCCTAAAGACCGCGTTTCGTACAACGTTTGGTCTTTATGAATATCTAGTCATGCCTTTTGGCTTGACTAATATGCCAGCAACGTTGGAGAAAATATTTAGACCCTACCGTAAATTCATGGAGTGTTCTTTGATGATATCATTATCTACTCCAAGTCCTTGAAGGAACACAAGCAACATCCGCAAATGATTTTTCAAGCATTGAGGGAGAACAAGCTTTTTGTCAACCAAAAGAAAAGCAAATTTTTCCTTCAAGAGATTCAATACTTAGGTCATATTATCTCTCAAGATGGTATCCGTATGGATCCATTGAAGTTAGAGATAATAAAAGCATGTCCTAATCCAAGGAATCTAGATGAGCTAAGAAGCTTTATTGGTATGTGTACATACTATAGACGCTTCATAGCAAAAAAAATTCAAATAGTAGGACCATTACATGACTTAAAAAAGAAGAGCATTAAGTATTCATAGACTGCTAAGGAGCAAAATGCTTTTGACAAACTCAAAGAAAAGCTTACCTCCCAACCAGTCCTCATGCTTTCGGATCTCTCAAAGCCATTTGAGGTCCAATGTGATGCTTGTGGTGATTGCCTTGGAGTAGTCTTGCTTCAAGAAGGGCATGCCATAGCATATGAGAGCCGAAGGCTCAATAGTGATGTACGGGTCTTGGGTATTTATGAGAAAGAGATTTTGGTTGTTCTACATGCCCTAGACACATGGAAGCACTATCTATTGGGGACTCCATTTATTCTACAAACCAAGCACCAAAGTCTCAAGTACTTCATGATGCAAACCAAGCTTTTCAATAAACAAATGAGGTGGGCAAATTTTCTTTTGCAATTTAATTTCCATATTGCTCACATTGCTAGTTAGCGCAATCAAGTGGTCGATGCACTTTCACGACGATCAAAAGTTAATTGCCTATCCCAAATTCACCATGGGAGAGTATATCCATGCATTTTATCTTTGGATTGCCCAAGTCTATCCAAGGGAATACAGGAATATGGACAATAGTCGACAGGTTTAGCAAGCAAGCACACTTTATTCATGTCAAAAAGACTATTAAAGCACACCAAATGGAAACTCTCTTCATATCACAAATTTTCAAACACCATGGATTTCCAACATCCATCGTGTCAGATAGAGATCCTAGAATGACCAGTAATTTTTGGAAAGGTCTCTTTGAAAATCTAGGAACAAGATTGAATTTCTCTTTTGCCTATCACCCACAAACGGATGGCCAAAGTGAGATAGCCAATCTTACAATACTTGATCTACTAAAGACAAAACAATATAATAAAATAGACCCATATGAACCTCGTAAATGAAACTAGTCTTTGTTGGTGGGCATTGTTATAAAACATCTATAGAACAAAACAGGACATACACAAATTGACATCAAGCATCTAGCACTGAAGTAAAGAAGTACAAGACACATTAGAAATTTTTTAGAAAAGAAGTACATGTGTATTCATTAAACATATATGATGATGGATTATTTTTGTAGTTGTCTGTAAAATGGTCCAATTTCACGGCTTTCACTACAATCATCTGAGTAGTAAGACCAAGGTGTTGTTCTTTGCCGTATGCATTCTGATAGATTTTGGAGTGCAATTTGTTACTTGGCTAGTTGATTGTGATTTTGAAGCACTTTTGATATGGAACACAAGCAGATGAGTAGAACCAATTGATAGGTAACGAAAATAGCTCAACTTGGGATTTGATGAGCATCGAGAAGAAGCATGGTGTGCCCCGTAGCACTCACTATACAACAAAGGGCTACTAAAGGGGATAATTGAATCAAGCAAAGGGTTGCAACTTAATCATTTTACTTAAACCCTACTCCTTAACCTACTTTTGTAGTTGTTTGTAGATTTCCATTCAGTTTGATAATATCGGTCCTTTAGTCTCTAGACCTGGGATCCATCTTTGAGCCATCCATCTTACTCTAAATCAAGTGTAGTCAAATTTTTATTATTTCTCATAGAATTAGAGAGAGAGAGAGAGAGAGAGAGAGAGAGAGATGTTTTCATAGTCAGAGTGAGCAAGGAGTCTTTCCTGCTAATCACAGAACCTAGTGCAAAATATATATGAGGAGGAAAATGCTTGGATAAAGGGTTGTCCTCATGCTACAGAGCGGTTATGCAGAGGAGAATGTTGTGTTGCAATATATAAGCTGAATTGCCAAACAAGGACATACGTAGATTGACATCAACCACTTAGGAATAAAGTAAACATGTACAAAGTGCATTGATTACTGCAATACTTAGATTGAATTGCCAAATTGTGAGGAAAGAAGTGCCTGTCTATTTGATATATAGATACAATGATCGAGATTGAGCATGTACTAGTGGGAAAAATATGTGGCTAAACTAAACTTAAGGAAGCATTGACAACCTCAAAAAATAAAGAAAGCATCAAAAGACTATAAAAACTAAACTGCACTATCGACCTGATAATCTTGTATGGGTGTCATCCAATTGTGCAAGCCGGAGGAAAATATTCAAGCTACATAAAAGCAATGTGAATAGTTAAACATTTCATTTTGCAATGAACCATTACAAAGTGAAAATACTAAATATACAGTGCATGTCATGCAGAACTTCCATACAAAGGTAGAGTGGAGTGTTGGCATTGTGGTCTCTCCAAAAATTATCAGAAAGAGAAGCCTTGCCCTACCCCATAGTCTTTATGTGTTGACCAAGCAAATGCATAGGCATGGAAAATTTGATGCAAATAAATGACCTTGTACTATTGTTGTGCCGGACTCTAGGTTCTGTAGTCAAAACGTCCACTATTGTGAATATATATGCTTTCTGAGACACACAAAACATGAGTTAACACGAATACAAAAGATGCAGGAGATAGATTTAACTTAAAAAGAAGTAGAGGTAACTTTATGTTCTACATCATAGACATTGTAGGGTTTATTGTATTGATGAGTTCTTAGTTCATAAGCTTTGGTGCAATCACTATAGTAGAATGGCTCAATCAGTAGGCTACAAATACTGAGCTAGGGGTTGCCTCATTTTGTTGTTTTGACTCTACACTACAATATTTAAATAAAAAACTCAAACCATTCAAAGCAGTAGTAACTTTGTATTCTACTAAAACCTATTAAAATAAGGTGGATATGATAGTGGATTTGATTGTAAGCAGTGATAAGGCAACTTCACTTCTATGTCAGCTAAATTTCTAGCTACTTGTATTTTTGGACCTTTAATACAAGCTCTTGCAATTGTCCCCTGCATTTCATTACCTGATATTTCTCTTTGATGTAGCCATGAAGTTCTCATCTGGGGGACATGTTCCAAGGTACACACTTTTGTGCTTTTCTAAGGGCACCATTAAAGTTGGCATGCATATCGAACAAAGAATTGCCAAGCACAATAGGTCCCTTGACTAGCAACAATTTATCATCAGTATTGCTTCATCAGCTCTGCTACGATAGTTTTTCATCGTGTCATTATCATGTCTACCATCACGAATGCTTCTATGTTGTTCTTCTATTTTCAATTTAGCCTCATGTTCAAGGTCGTTTTGTAGTTTGGTTCTCCCTCCGAAAGCCCAAGGAAGAGTGATTTTGAATGCTTACTTTTGTTAGGCTCATGCTCAAGCTCGTGTAATTGGGATGGAGGGCAATGAGACTCAAGAATCTGAAAAACCGCGTTAGGCTCACCAAGTAAAGAAAAGCATGAATTTGTTGTGCAAACTTGCTAAGCATGTATTCTCTTTGAGGCTTGAAGAAATTTTTTCAACCTTCAATTGTTTTTTCCTACTTCTGACTCTTTTGGGATTCAGCCTTGCGAGCTTCACCTACTGTGGAATACAAGATGGTGGTGGGCAGCAAGAGGGTCACATAGTGTTTCATGCTTCTACAATGTTGGATGAGATTGGTGTTGAACTCTGCTAACATTTTGTAAGAACATCTAAAGTTGGCTTCCACCTCTATGCAAACCTTCAAAATGAGGGACTCTAAAGCTTTGTGGCCACTGTCACCTATCTACAGGTGCTAAGCGTCTCACTTTCACAAAAGCATGCACCATTGAAAAGCATGAGGTTGTTGAGTTTGAGTTAATGCACGTGATCAAAACCTAGGTTCATCCCCTCTAATAGGAAGCTCAACAATGTAGCAAACAAGGTATGTATTTGTTGGGACACACAAAAGCCGCAGCCAAATAAGATTTTCTTAATGTGGGTGCTGTCCTCAAGGTAATCCTGCTCAAATTTGGCACGTTCTTTGGGGCCTACTACAGATGCAACAATATTGGACACTTCACAAAAGCTTTCCCAGGCAACTTGACTGATACAACAGATGTTCAGAAGGGGGAAAACACTTGATAGAACCCATTCAAGTAAGTATGGAAGTGGAAAATCCCCATTAGGGGGCTAGTTTATAGGAAGAGGCGGACATGCATGTTAGCAATAACCAAGCTACAACACTCAACAAGATAATCCATCCAAGGAAAATATAACACTCGATCTCGGCAATAAAGCCGTCCCCAGCTTTCAATTCACCGCTCCTCTCCACCAGAAACCACAAGCCCCGATCTTTCAAAAAAATTGTTATCTCACCCGCCTTTAGATGGAAAGGTGAAGGATGGAAGCGTTTTAAATCACAAGCACAGGGTATCGGGAAACACAAAGAGAACTGCCAAAAAAACAAAGTCTCCAAAAAGCATTATAAAATCTGTTTGAAGTGTTGCAAGATACAACTCGTGAGGACCCTAGGATCACCAAGTTGGCTTCCCAAACTAAGGTCAACAACAAGGGGTAACTTGATCACATCACGAACGAAAACAAAGGAGAGAAGACAGAGGAAGCCCCCTTGAGGTGGAGGAGTTTGTGCCCCTCTCTCAATGATGGAGGAACTAACTTTGAAGTCATGGGACATGAATGGCATAAAATTCCACAAAAAGTATACCCATTTTGAGATTTGGCAAGGAAAGAAATGAACATTAACAATTGATCTATCCAAGAACATCACTTGGATGCCACAACTAATAGGAAGCAAATGCTTGGAAAGAAGCTAGTATTCTATGCAGAAGTAAGTGATGGCTACAGTAGCATTCTCAACATAGTTGATAAAGACCTAAAATCCCATGTAGTCCTAAATCACGATTTCAAAAGAATCAAGGGAATCAAGATCAAACCTGCAAGGCAATCACTAATCTTTATCAGTATGTACGGCCCCTACAATGCTAAGGAGAGAGAAAAATTTGGGTGGATCTTAGAGGCTCCCCGATCAAGGGGGATTGGTGCCTCATAGGGAATTTTAACATGGTAGAGGCAAGAAAGAAAACATGGACCCATTTAGCCTCTTAACAGACTCAAAGTAGGCCAAATGGGAAAGCATGTGCAAGGAGTGGGTATTGATGTGCGAGAAGTGGGTATTGATGGATCTACGGTCCTTAGGTTCATGTGGCAATTTTCCACACCTTACATACACAAGCCTTTAGTATGCTAAACACATCCTCTCAACTTGATTGATGATACTGCTCCCACCAAGTAGATTGACGTCCCTGTCGATAAAAATGATGTTTGATACCTCCCAGAGCTTATCATATCCCTCACCCATATCAATCAAATTGGGAGGGGTTCAAAGAAGACAATTTTCATCCTAACGGAAAGAACAAGAAGTTAGTCGGGAGAAACACCTCTTCAAGAAACCAATCTTTAGAAGTCTAATCAAAATAGCACTTAGCAATCTCAGAAAGGATGTGAATGTAGATAACCCACAATCATGGGACACTCTTACCCACAACATCTAGACGGCAATCAAAAGAACAGGGCCAAGGGTGAAGAAGGCTCACAAGGCTAAGCACCAAAAGCTTCAAGAAGAAATGGAAGTGCTGACCATCAAAAAACAAGAAGGGATGGCCATTTATTCAAAGCACAAAAAATGGCTTGAAATATAAGCAGATACTCCATAACAATAGCTCAAAGAAGTAAGGAATACAAGATTATTATCCAGGGAGACCTACCTCAAACATGAAGCAACCAATCAAGCACACTTCTTTAGAACTCTTTATCACCAAAAAGCATCGGGTACAAAAATCACAACTAAGGCACGTATTGAAGTGCATGAGCCAGACATGATGGAAAACCTTATGCTTGATCACTTATCTTGGATTATAGGACAACTAGATGATCAATCAAAAGAGGTCAAAGAAGTGAGAGCCACACTGCTTAGTGGTGTCAATGGAGCTACGACGCCTATAGAAGTGGATCTCTTAGAACAAACCACACAGAAGAGAAATGCATGTGTGCCCTACACTCCTTGGGCAAAGACAAAGATGGTACATGACAACAACACAATTTTTTGAGGAGTTCTAGGATGATCTGAAAACTCTAATCACTCGCTTGGCTAACAAAGTCCTCTTAGAGGGATCACTAAATCCTAGTGTCTCCCTTAAGAGTTCAGGATGCACTTCTTCTTCTCAAACTATTTGTCTAGGAGGTCCTTCCCATATCTCCTCTTCATTACCCAAAGAGATTCCTCTTTTCAAGTTCTCGCTTGGAGGCCTCATAGGAATTCTCTCTTCTTGGGCACTTGGGGGAACTTGAGCTTGAAGGGCTTGAATTTGGGTTCAAGCCTCTGCTTACAAAATAGGGTTTCCGATTGCTTCTTATAACTTGTCAACAAGTTGGGAATGAGGTCGGGGATGGTTAATGCTTTTACAAAGGTTATGGTTTCTTGTGATGCATGAAGTTTTCCATCTTCATTGCATCGCCTCGGTCTCAAGGAAACCAAAGATTGAATTGTATCAAGTCTCTCTTATGGAAAAATCTATAATACAAAATCCTATTGGAGGGAGGACCGTCGGCTCCACATAAATCCGGTCCTCAACTGTTGCCAAGTTCTCTAATTATCTCTCTTGCAAAAGTATTGTTCATGCCAAGTTAATTAGTTGTAATGGTTATGTTGCTACCGCTAATTAAGTTCATCCTCTATGTTCTCTAGTCTCATAAAAAAACTCACTCTAGTTCTCTTAATTCCACTATTCTCAAAGTTCATAGGCCATTTCCATTACATTGGTATCAAAGCTATTGGTTTCTCTTTTCTTGCTTAAGAAGAGAGGTCCTTAAGTTGTCCATGAAAGGTTGGATTATTTCAAGGTACATCATTGGGAACTATAGTCTTAATAATGGAGTCTCTCGAGGCTTGCCTTTGGCTTCACCATTATTGAGCTACTAGCAAGCTCAACAGGAACCATAATCAACCAAGAAATGTGAGACCCTCTCCTCTCCACTAGTCTTTGCAATCAGCAGCCTCTAAACCACAGGTGTGCCTGCTTGAGAACCAATTTTTAAAGGTAAAGAAGAGTAGCGACTAAGGTTTTTGAGGGTACCAAAGCACAAAGTAATTTATACATAAGTTTAATTAGCATGGCTGACAATAACCAAGAGAGTAGAATAAATATTGACAAGTTTGATTTTGTACATGAAGGTGCTAATGATGATGCCCCCATGTTTGCTAATTATCTTGTACTAATTTGCAACAAGCTATGGGCAACCCTGCTTTGCAAGCCGATGTTACTCTCAACAACTTCGTGCTTATGGGGTTTCCTTTCCTCTCCAAGAGGAGAGAGATCTTAGGAGGCCTCTTGATGAGACTCCCAGAAGAAGACTCTCTCCCATAAGAGAAGAGGAATCCAAAGAACAAGAAAGAAGTGAATCTCTAAGTTCCTCTGAAGACGTAGCTCCACAAAGATGGCGGTCTAGACAATCACCAATTCCTTCCAAGAGGAAACGGTCAACCCATAGTCCTTCTCCTCGTCACTTCAAAAGGGAAGAGAGGAAACAAAGGAAGAAAAAGGCAAGGAAGAGGTCACCCTCTTATCCTTCTTCTTCACCTTCATCCCCTTCTGACGAAAGCAACAACTATTCTCCTAGAGAATACAAGAGGAGAGGACATCGAAAATCTTACCTTGCGTGGAGAAGGTCCCGAAAGCTTAAGAATTTCAAAGAGGGAGGAAAGAGTATCTCTTTTCATACCTATGATGGCACCTTTGGTGCTACTGACAAAGTATTGGCCTTCATCCAACAATTCGGCGTGGCCTTTGGAGACAAGGACTTCACAGACTCCTCCAAGCTACGTCATGTAGCTATGCACTTCCAAAAATCTGCTCGTCAATGGTGGGCTAGCCTTTGTGGCAATGGCAAAGCCCCAAAGACATGGAAAACTCTACGAGTCTCCATCATGAAGCAATTCTTTGCAAGTATGCAAAGGACAAGGTGCTTACTGAATGGCGGAGTTTGAAGCTCCTCTCCAACAAGTCTATCCACAAATATGTGGAAAAGTTTTGGGATTTACATCTCAAGGCTACTGTCTTTTGAAAGATAGACTTTGTCGAGAAAAAGCAACAATTTTGTGCGAGATTACCTGAAGAAATGGCTGAGTGTGTCCACTCCCAACGTTAGAACCTCAAGGCCAAGGTACTTAAATCTCTCAACAACTTCAAGTGTCTCATTGTTGTACACAATGCTTGGCTTCTCCTTATAGTTAGTTTTCACAAGCATAACCTTTGTTTTGGATTCATTCACAATCAGCTCACTATGCAAGCAAACTTTCTCAAGGACAACCATAACCTTTTGTGCATCCTCTAGAGTGTGTGCTAGAAGCACTACATCATTTGCATACAACAAAATCATGATTACCACATTGCAAATAGTGACCTCTTCAATACCTTCTTGCATAAGTATCATTTGTTCCAATTGATCAATGAATAGACCAAAGAGAGTTCGTGACAACGGACATCTTTGTTTAACCCCAATAGTGCTTGCAAATGTTTTTGAAATTCCTCTTCCCATGCGCCATTGACACATCACCTTCTCATAGATTCGAGAGAAATTGCAAGCATAAACTCACTTGGCACTTGGAGTTCTTCCATCCTTCTGCAAAAATTGTTATGTGGAATCATATCAAAGGCTTTCTTAAATTCCACAAAGCAATAATACAATTTCTTTCCTTTCAACCAAATTTCCTCCATGAGAACACGAAGAGTGACAAGATGATCAATGGTGATATAGCGTCGACAAAAAACCGCTTATCCTTTTCCACGCTTGCCATTCTCTTTAGGCCAATCACTCAATTTTATCTCCATGATGCAACCAAACAACTTTTCCATAAGAGACCCAATCCATAATAGTCCAATAGTTATTTACTTTCTTTACATCCCCTCCTTTATGCAAAGGATTGACCCAATTAGTGCTCCAATCACAAGGCATACCATGTTGGTGTGGAAGGTTGAACATGTCACACATCCACTCATGTGCAAAATCTCTTGTCTATTGAAATATTTCCGGCTTGATACCTTGAAGATCTCCCGCTTTGCAAGTGGCCAACTTTTCAAGCCCGTCGCACATATCCTCAATAGTAAAAAAGAGGACATACATGAGAGAGAGAGAGAGAGAGAGAGAGAGAGAGAGAGAGAGAGAGGACATACATGAGAGAGAGACGGAGAGAGAGAGAGGGGGAGAGAGAGAGAGTGGACTCCCAAATTTTTTAGCTTGTTGCACACATCCTGTATAGTAAAAAAAGAGGACATACATGGAGAGAGAGAGAGAGAGAGAGAGAGAGAGAGAGAGAGAGAGAGAGAGAGAGAGAGAGAGAATTGGTGTGTAAGACAACTTTGGAGAGAGTATGAGCAAAATTGTGGAAGGAAGAGAGGCTTTTCCAACTATGTCCATCTTCCTTTGATGATGCAGAGAGAGAGAGAGAGAGAGAGAGAGAGAGAGAGAGAGAGACAGAGAGAGAGGGAGAGAGAGAGAGAGAGAGAGAACCATTGTAAATGGGGGTTACCATTGTGGTAAACCAAGAGGAAAAATCTTTCCAACCCACATGGAAAATATCTCCAAGGTGTTTTGCAAGAGCTCTATCATGAAATATATTCATATATGTACACATTTTAAATATAATATCTATCTATATCTTGCTTACTAAGTATAATGGGTGGTGGTGGGGGGGGGGGGGGGATTGTCATGAACACCACTTTGGAAAGCAATTTTTTAAAAGGTTGTTCACACACTCACACACACACACACACACACAGGGGGGGGGGGGGGGGACGAGAGAGAGAGAGAGAGAGAGAGAGAGAGAGAGAGAGAGAGAGAGAGAGGTCACATAGACCTCATCATGTATCCCCTACTAGATATAGTTATATAATGCCTCAAAATGTAGTATCCAAAATGTAGTATCCAAAAAAGACAACCAAGAATCGTGAGTAAATTGGTAGCCACCAAATGTAGACCCGCAAAGCCTATAAATGAGATAGAAGAACATGTAGATCCGCAAAGCCTATAAATGAGAAAGAAGTGAGTATTATTATCCATTACATAATTCACTCCTTTTCATGGCCCTCGTGCTTTGAACGCGATGGAAAATCTCCAACCATTTTAGGCCCCTTATTGGGCCAATGGGTCGTTACCAATGCATTGAGATTGTTTGTGATATATCTGACATCAGAGACACCTATATTATGTTGTATTGCTACGGTAGTCAATTTGTTGTTGGTGCTTCATAGTTTAGACACAATGTTTTTTAAATCCATGGTATCCTTGTCAGGTTTGTTCTTAAGAAGAGACCTTGCTAAGAGACTCGTGATTTTTGCTTGGTTGCTTTTTATGTGAGAAAGGTTTTCTTGCACTGGGCTTTGTTGTTGCAGAATACCATTGATCTATAGTTGCATATGCCCCTCTAGATGGCAAAGATCAACCCCTTCCTCATGTTGTGAGTGGATCAACTTGTGAATGCTCTCTCTATAGGAAACCTGTGATGCCTCCACTCTCTCACATGAGGCTTGAATGCTAGAGCATACAGTGTGGATGATACCTAGATCGTTTTCAATTTCCCTCTTTGAAGGTGCATGTCCGTGGTATCAACAAAGATAGATCACACAAAAGCTGGTTTGATAAAGAATGTCAAGATGCTTGAAAATCTTTGATAAAGCTTGATGGAACTATGCACAAAGACAATCAAAGTCATATGCATACATACAAGGCATTGATTCAAAGGAAGAGAAGAAGATGGGAAGTCAAGCATCAATTTTTTCAAGTCTAAGAAAAGGCACATGCATGTGGAAGATTTTGGAGGATTTTGAAGGGCAAGCGGGTTAAAAGTTTTGGTAACTTGAGTCTTGTGGATATGTACACACATTGTAGGCAGCTATATGAGCTACCAATTGCTGGAAAGATTACATTTTATGGTTCACTCCTATGTATGCCCTCTTTTTTTACCATTGAGAATGTGTGCGGCGGGCTGGGAAAACATGGGCACATTGAGGGGTTCTACCTTTGTGCTACCGACGTTTCAAAATAAATAGCAGAGCAGAGGGGGAGCGTCACCAAAGGGCTTTGGTAGCTAGCATTTTGAAACATTGCAAGAGGTAGAGAGAGGATGTTGGTGCCGATTGGGCAGTGACAATAGGTAGGAGTAGAACGCAATGAGAGGTATGGTCTTCTCTTCACGGGACATCTCCTTCTCCTCCAAGGCAGCCTTCAATGACGACACGGCTCTGATACCATGTCAAAGTCGACGATGCGAAAGCGTAGAGACCAAGGAGAGAGAGAGAGAGAGAGAGAGAGAGAGAGAGAGAGAGAGAGAGAGAGAGAGAGTCTCTAAACCAATCAACCTTGGCAATGAATAATTGAATGTGTATACAATGAAGGCAAGGGGTTGCTTATATAGCAACCTCAGTAAATTGCCCTACCCAAACTTGGACAAATAAGTAAAATAAATACCTAAATGCCAAACTAAATATGGGATCATATTTGGCAGTTCACATGAGATGCCAAAACTCTAACATTTTCCT
>NC_140949.1:48228895-48248895 GCF_014529385.1 Adiantum capillus-veneris | reverse complement strand
TGTATTGTTGTTTTGTGGACTTTAAGAAAGCCTTTGATATGATTCCACGTAACAATTTGTGGAGAAGGATGGAAGAACTCCAAGTGCCAAGTGAGTTTATGCTTGCGGTTTCTCGAATCTATGAGAAGGTGATTTGTCAATTGCGGAAGAGAAATTTTAGAAATTTTTGTAAGCACTATTAAGGTTAAACAAGGATGTTCGTTATCACCAACTCTCTTTGGTCTATGCATCGATCAATTGGAACAAATGGTACTTGACTTTATGCAAGAAGAAGGCATTGAAGAGGTCACTATTTGCAATGCGATAATCATGCTTTTGTTGTATGCGGATGATGTAGTGCTTCTAGCACACACTTTAGAAGATGCACAAAAGCTTATGGTTGTCCTTGAGAAATTTTGCTTGCATAGTGGGCTGATTGTGAATGAATCCAAGACAAAGGTTATGCTTGTGAAAACCAACCATAAAGAGAAGCCAGCATTGTGTACAACAATGAGACACTTGGAGTTGTTGAGAGCTTTAAGTACCTTGGCCTTGAGGTTCCGTCCAATCACAAGTGGCATGAATGTGCTATGCGTCATTTGGAAGCGGGAAAGAGAGCATATTATGCATTTGAGAACATGTGTAATGCAGGAAACATCAAGTGTTGGGTTCTTAAGAAGTATCTTTTTGATGCATTGGTGACACCAGTTCTTCTTTATGGAGTTGAAGTGTGGGGTGGGAGCATCTCAAAGTCTACTTTGAAAGAGTTTGAGAATGTCCAAAAGCATTTTCTCACAAACTTTCTCCAAGTGAAGACACAAACACCATAATGCTCCTACTTCTTGAGTCGGAATGTCTTCCTATTGAGGTTATGGGCATGGAAAGGGTTGTGGAGTACATGATAAAGATGAATCAAAACCCCTCACATCAACTTCCTAAAATTGCATGGGAAGCAAGCAAAAAAGTTCAAAAGATGCATAAAAGCAAGATCTGCACGGGATGGATGCAAGACATAACGAAGTGGTTAGGGAGATGGGTTGCATTACACTTGGTACATGATGCTTCAATTGTCTCCCAAGTGAATGAAGCTTTTCTACAACGCCAATGTATTACGGCTTGGGAGAAATCCGGTGGGTCACGCTTCATACATTACACCACCCATATTGCCCCCGACTACAAAACCATGTTCTTCGCTGAAAGAGGAAACCGTACTCACAGTTACATGCTTGAGCCTATCCCCTTGTCGACAATACGCACTATCACAGCCATTCGGCTTAGCTCCCATCTCCTTCGATGAGAGATAGGGCGTTGGGGCAATGGGGAAGAGTCAAATCGATTGTGCACATTATGCTCACTGCAAGTTCGAGAGTCCGAGTACCACACACTACTAGAGTGCTCAGCTTTTGGTCACATCCGAACTTGCTTCTCTCACATTTTCAGCCATAACTTAGACCTACACACTTTCCTCTCCCAACCAATGTGTGGGCTCTCCGTTGCGACTCTCATCACCACAATTTTGAAGCATCGAGAGTCACTCATCAGCCATACACATACTACATCACATGTAACTTTGGTCCCATAGGTCATATTTGACCTCCGAGGACGATAATAAAATCTCTCTCTCTCTCTCTCTCTCTCTCTCTCTCTCTCTCTCTCTCTCTCTCTCTCTCTCTCTCTCTCTCTCTCTCCATATTTTTTGTCTCCCCAATAACTATCCTCGATAAAATCCCTATTTCTCTTGCTATTTTCCTATCTCTCCATATATATATCCCTTCATCTCTCCATTTATATCTATTCTCTCTCTAAATATATTCCTCCTCTCTCTATCCCTACCACTCTCTATCTCTATGTTTCTCTTTCTCTACCCCACCTCTCTCTATCACTATCTCTATATCTCTCCATTTCTATCTCTTCTCTCTCTAAATATTTTCATGTCTCTATCTGTATCTCTCTATCTGTCCCTCTACTATTTCTCCATTTCTATCGTTTCTCTTCCTAAAAATTTTACTCGTCCTCTCTCTGTCTATCCCTCTCTCTCTCTTTTCCCCCCCTCTCTCGCTAACCCTATCTCTCTTTATTTGCCTCCACCTAAAAACCTCTCTAAATATATTCATCCTCTCTCTCTCTCTCTCTCTCTCTCTCTCTCTCTCTCTCTCTCTCTCTCTCTCTCTCTCTCTCTCTCTCTCTCTCTCTCTCTCTCGCCAAGCTCAACTACATATAGAAGCATTCGGCATGCTACTCCCTCACTCCTAGCCACGACCACGACTCCCTCAAGCTCATGGCCTATCTCACAACCTCAATCTTCTCTCGCTCATGGCCCTGAGTTGCTCTGTTTCCTTCCCGTCTCAAGCCCTACTCTCTCAACCTTGGCATTAGCACCCACGAGTTGTGAGCTATTCTAAGTCATGGGCAAAGGGGAAACTATGGGCTTTTTTGAGCAGTGGGCACAGAGTTGTGAGCTATTTTGCACGAGGTTTAGTAAGTGACCTCCCTCTAGAGAGTCACGAAGAGATTAGAAATTTGACGACACAGTAAGCACATCCAATCAAAAGCATGACATCTAAGGGAATACCCCAAATACTCTTGCAAGAATGTGGCCAAGCTTTGCTACCATCCTAGCAGCTCCAAGAAAATCTAATCAAATTGCACAACTCCAAGCATCCCTAGATTGGGTCATGGAAGAAAACCAAGACCTCAAAGCTCGCCTTAGCAAGCTCAAGGCTTGATTTGATTCCATGGTTGATCTTGCCACCACCAAAGTGATAGAAGTCGAAGCAAAGGTCACTCAAGCCCATTCAAAGACATGTGCTACAGTGAAGAGGTGTGTGATAATGGAGCTCCAAGAAGAGAACACCCTCAAAGTTCGCATTCGTGGGCTACCCCCAACATGGGAAATGACCAAAAATGACATCATGAGCACATCAATTTCCTCAACAAGACCCTCAAGCCAGTCAAGCTCAACTTTGACACATTGGAATGTATAACCTCTAGAGGGCCTGACAAGCCCATACCAAGAGGGCATGTCATTCTCAAGATTGGGAATAGGGAAGGTCGGCTCAAGTTACTCCCACAATCACGCCTTCTAAAAGACACCAAATTTGGATTGCAGAGGAACTCACCCCACTACAACTCAAACAGAAAAGCAAAGAGCTTAAGAAAGTACATGCTGCGTGAGCCAAAGGAAAATGGGTGGTCTACCATGGAGGGAAGACAATCATTCCAATCTCCTAAGCCTTCTACAACACCTCCAAACACCACCCCTGGTTTGTTTAGCTTCTTTTTCCTTTTATCCCCTTGTTCTAGATCTGTTTTGTAATTTTGAAGTTTTGGGGTTGTTTCACATAGCTACTAAGAATTGCCTACTTGTACCGACCTTCCGGCTGCCACCCCTATGTAACAACCATCCCCTTCTCCATGTTGAGAGGAATTATGCTTTTGTACGCATGTTTTAGTCCCAAAGGTTATATGTGACCCCCCAAGGACAATAAATCAATCTATCAATATCTCTCTCTCTATTTCCCTATTTCTCTTTCTATTTCCCTATCTCTCCAATTCTCTCGTCTCTCTCTAAAATTTTCCTCCTCCTCCTCTCTATCCCTATCGCTCTTCATTTCCTTGTTTCTCTCTCTATCCCTCTTTCTCTCTCTATCTCTATCCCTCTTTTTTTCTTCTTCTTCTTCTCTCTCTCTCTCTCTCTCTCTCTCTCTCTCTCTCTCTCTCTCTCTCTCTCTCTTTCTCTCCCCCCCTCTATCTATCCATTTCTATCTCTTCTCTCTTTAAATATTTTCTTCCTCCTCTCTCTATCTGATTGTTGTTGCTGTTGTTGGAATTTCCTTGGGAAGAGTTTTGGGCATTGTTCTTCCCTCTTGTATCATTTTTGTCTTTGCTTTCCATGGGGGCGGGAGAGAGAGAGAGAGAGAGAGAGAGAGAGAGAGAGAGAGAGAGAGAGAGAGAAGAGATATTCCAGCTTCTTCGACATCCGCATCTCGACTCCAGCTTCTTCTACATCGGCATCTCGTCTCTGGCTTCTTCGACATACGGCTTCTTGTCTCTCCAACTCCGGATATACAACATCCATTCTCCGACACACACACACACACACACAATGTGTGTGCACACCCGGCATCATCCTCAACATCAGCCTTGACTTTGACGTTTTCAACATCCAGTTTTCTCTCAGTCTCGACATCAGTTTTGGTTTTTGATACCGATTTCGCGATTCGGCATCAGATCGACTTCACTTCTTATTGCGGCAGATTTTTGACATCTCGTTTCCTGCGGATGATCATTATTGCCACACACACGGGTGAGGTGCCTCTACCATAGAGGAGTGACATCCGGCATTGGTATCGTGCGCACCAATCGCGCTCTACGACACGGTTTTCGGCTATGACACATTTTGGTGGCTATTCGACCAGCGCATTTCCGCCGACTGCAAAAATCGGCACATAGCGACATCGATACGCAGGTTACAGGTTACAGGGGGCTTTTCAACCGGTGTACACACAAATTCTGCAGGTTTCCAGACATAGCGTTTTCACAGGCGATTTGGCAGTCGTTTAGACATCAGTTTCTCTACGGACAGATGCATTGACAGATGCATTTTTGTGTGAGCACACCTAGTGCTACTGAGCTCTTTTGAGAGAAGATATCCCCGCAGGGATCACTTTTACTGCATGCAACAGTTTTTGGCGCATGTTTGAGCGCGGTTCACTCATGTACATTGAGTTGCGGACACTACCCATTGTACTACGTGTGGAGCCATTTTTTGCTATTTTGGCAGTTTTCCTCGGTCATTTCCGAGACTCGGACCGAAGGAGCCCTTTCTGAGACTGTGACTAGTCCATTCTTGTCTGCATTAGCCTTTGGAGGGTCAATAGCGTGAGGTTTTCTTTGAGCTAGCGTATTCTTGAATGTTGAGATACCTTCGGTGATACAGGTAGCTAGAGTTCCCCTTTACGGTATCCTCGCCATAGGACATGTATCTGGATGGGTTTTTTTGTTCTTTGACGTCAAGTTGGTCATCGCACAACAGTGGTTTTGTGCAGTATATACCCGATGATTGTTCTTTTGAGAAGTTTATGCGTTTTTTAGTCGAGTTTTGACTCCTCATATAAAGGAGACTCTACCAAATTTTTCCCGCAAGTCCGTCTTATGTGTTCTTGGCAGTTCAAGTTGTTCTTACACAGTGATTATACTACATTTTGGTTTGAGTTTTCGCTCCTAAAAACTGTGTTGAAATTGTCCCAAACAATTTGCCTTAGTTTTTGGCTACATTCTCTTAATCATGGTTGCGAGTAGTGCTTCCGAAAGAGAAGAGTACTACATCAAAAAGTTTGATGGCTCAAACTTTGTCATTTGGCGGCAGCGTATGGACGATGTTTTGATCAACAAAGGTTTGATCGCACCCTTGCATGAAAGAAGAGAAAATGTCTACACTAATGATGAGTGGGATGACTTAAATAAACATGTTATGGCGACCATTTGCCTGCACCTTGGTGAATCCGTTTACTTTACCATAATGGATAAGACCAACGCCAAAGATTAGTGGGATGCTCTATGTCAAGCTTGGGATGGCAACAATGCCTCGAACGAGGTTTTCTTGATGAAGAAATTGATGCACATTAACATGAAAGAAGGCAGTAATGCTATTTCTCATTTGAACGAGTTCAACAACGTGTTTTCACTGATTTACTTCAAAAGGTCTCAATTTTGATCATGAAATGAAGGCCATTTTCTTGCTATGTTCGCTACCATCGTCATGGGATACTTTCAACACATCCATAAGTAATTTTGCACCCAATGGCAAGCTAGATTTCATTAGTGTTGCTAGTACGTTGCTCACTAAGGAGATTTGACGTCAATCTTGATGCAAGTGGGCATGGTGATGCATATGTGGCTAGTGGAAATTGTGACAAAAGGGAATCTCAAAGGCAGCGTGGTCGTAGCCGCGGTCGTTCACAAGATCACAGGCAAGGTCGTAGCAAGAGTCGTAACAAAGACATGCAAAATATAGAGTGTTACTACTGCCATAAAAAGGGACACTTGAAGGAATATTGCCACACAATGCGTGATAAGGGCAAAGAGAAAGCAAAGTCTGACAAACCTAAAAGCAGCATAAAGATTGAAGAGCTTAACGTGGTTGAGTCTCTAGCCACTGAAAAAGTTTTTGAAGTGTCAAATGATGTGTTGATTTTCACATCGGATAGAGAAGGTGGAAATGGAATACCTGAAAAGCACCAAGCCACCATATGTTTGTTTCTGATTGAACACTAAAGTATGAAGGATCATCAATGGGGCATTTTGAAAGAGCCGTATTCATCAGTGTTATTGTGACTCGTTCTAGCTTCTTCTCTTTGAGGATATCATACTCATTTAGCTTCAAAACAAAATGCAAAACCCCACCTGTCTCTTGAAAGAACTCATCAGTCGGGCATTTTGAAAGAGCCGTATTCATCAGTGTTATTGTGACTCGTTCTAGCTTCTTCTCTTTGAGGATCTCATACTCATTTAGCTTCAAAACAAAATGTAGAACCCCACCTGTCTCTTCAAATGTTACATTGTAGAACTCAACCATTCTAGTTTGCAACAAAGTGAGGTCCTTGAAGATATTGTTGTACTCATCGTAGATTACATTTGTTCCTTGAGATCTATAAATACCATCACTATGAAATGGACATCCAATGAAATTTGTCTATGCATGGTTGAGTTGAAGTCTCTCTTTCCAAACACTTGTTGCTGTTGGTAGAAGTTTAGACTTTATTCCATTCTTCACAAAAATGGAGGAGATAGACTACTGAATAGCTGAGCACCCTCTCTTACTCACACCAAGGGAGTCAAGGGTGCCATGTATTTCACTTGCAGACACTGCACTCTTTGTAATAAAACGGTCAACAACATCCCGCTGCAAAACCTTATACTTTTTGTCATGCATTATATCCTTTGTGAGACCACTTGTTATCAAAGGCTTCAACTGCTTTCCTACATTGGGCTTTGGATCTATGTTTTCTTTGTCTGGATATATAGCATGTCTACATAGAACATATAACAGACATAAGAAAAAACATTGTATAGTTGAAATAAACTAAAAGGTTCACAATCTTGACCTCAATGCTTGGATTCTTTTCTTGACACCTTCAGAACCAACCTTCAAGGTTTAAAGATTCCGTAGTCTCTTCTTTCACATACGAGCACCT
The DNA here is from genome assembly GCF_014529385.1 of Adiantum capillus-veneris. Lineage (NCBI taxonomy): Eukaryota > Viridiplantae > Streptophyta > Polypodiopsida > Polypodiales > Pteridaceae > Adiantum > Adiantum capillus-veneris. The sequence continues at coordinate 48,241,720 of NC_140949.1, read as the reverse complement.
AAGCTTGTATCTTTCCTTTGTAAGTTCCACACTTTTTCTTGCACGGTACATGTATTTCTTGTGTGCACTGCAAAAGGGTTTTTTGGTCCTCACAATGCAAAGTAGAAAGTCGTATAATCTCATTTTCTTGATGGTGAACCGTGCTTTTCTGAATTTTTGATTTCCTAGTTAGAGCTTTGCAGTAGCCAAGTAAACCATTCTGTCTGTCACCTGCAAAGATGAATAAAGTAGTCGGATTTACAAATGCAGGGGATACACAAAGTTTCTTGTTGATGGCTATATATGAAGCCTCATATGATTCGAGCTTGCTCTCGTATGTCCATGTTGCTATCTAGAGAGGAGTTAGAGCACATATCACCATTGCAGAGCTATCTTCCAATGAATGTTGTGTTTTCTCAGAATCTCAGTCATGGTGCTTGATCCCTTTGCATTTTTGTTTTAGGATCTCTTCCTCTAAGGATTGGTCGATGTGTCTTACATCACCGACCATGGGTGGTTTGATATTGTGGTAGAGCATGCTGAAGGAGTACGAGCGAAAGTGTGACGCGAGAGAGAGTGCGAGAAGAAGAGCACAACGATATGGTGAACTCGCTCTACTGTAATGTGTAGAGCATAGTGAGTTCTTATTAGGTTTTTACAAAAGAATATGTGTACATACCTGGCGGCCCGCCCACTTACCTGGGCGACCACATTGGGCTTTATACCCCAACAACCTCCCACTTAAAGTCCAATGTGGTACTTTAAGTGTGAGAGAAGCTACTATACAAGCTAATATACAAGAGATGTAGAGAAGTGATGTACTACCCTACACCTAACTGCTTGCGAAAATGCACAAATCTCTCTGAGGGAAGTCCTTTTGTAAGTAGATAGGCAGGATTTTCTATGGTGTGAACTTTGACAAGCTGAAGTTGCTTATCCTCGAGCATTTCCCTGATGAAATGATACTTCACATCCACATGCTTTGTCTTTGAGTGATAAACTGGATTGCGAGCCAATTGTATAGCACTTTGACTATCACAATATAACACAGGCATCTCTTCTTTGATTCCCAAATCTGTTACTAGTCGATTAAGCCAAATTGATTCTTTGCATGCCTCTGATGCTGCAACATATTCAGCCTCTGTAGTAGACTGAGTAACACAATCTTGTAATCTAGAACGCCATGATACTGCTCCACCAGCCAATGTAAAGACATACCCTGACGTAGACCTTCGGTTGTCTAAGTCACCTGCATAATCTGAGTCTGTAAAACCCTTTACACTTAGCTCCTGACTCCCATAGCATATACGCATACTCTTTGTAGCTTTCAGGTATCTCAATATTCCTTTCACTGCCTCCCAATGTTTCTTGCCTGGGTTTGACATGTATCGACTTACTACTCCCACTGCAAATGCAATGTCTGGGCGAGTAGCAATCATTGCATACATCAAACTACCCACTGCAGACGCATATGGAATCTTATCCATTTCAGCCTGTTCTTCCTCAGACACAGGACAATCTTGTTTGCTAAGTTTCACATATGGTGGCAATGGAACACTCAGTGCCTTTCCCTTCTCCATATTGAAACGTTGCAAAACCTTGTCAATATACTCTGTTTGAGATAACCAAATCAACTTCTTTGATCTGTCTCTCTCAATGCGCATACCAAGTATATGACTTGCCTCACCCATGTCTTTCATGTCAAACGATTTTGCCATCTTTGACTTCAAAGCTGAAATTTCTTCCAAGTGCTTGCCAGCAATCAACATGTCATCCACATACAAAATAAGGATCAGCCAACTGCCATCCTTAGCCTTCTTTGTATATAGACAGTGATCGAACTCACTACGTTTGTAGCCTTGAGAAAGCATAAACTTGTGGAATTTATGGTACCATGCCCTCGGTGATTGTTTTAAGCCATAAAGACTCTTTAACTGGCATACCCAATCTTCCTTGCCTTTCTCAACAAACCCTTCTGGCTGCTGCATGTAAATTTCCACATCTAAATCACCATGCAAGAACGCTGTCTTGACATCCATTTGGTGCAACACCAAATCTAATATGGCAACCAATGCAAGAAAGCATCTCAATGTAGTCATCTTGACCACCGGAGAGAAGACTTCATCAAAGTCAATGCCTTGTTCTTGCTTAAAGCCCTTGGCAACAAGCCTTGCTTTGTACTTTGGCTGACTATCATGAGCGGTGATCTTATACCTGTAAACCCATTTACAAGGTAGAGCCTTTTTCCCTGTGGTAATTTAACTAGCTTCCATGTCTTGTTTTTATGCAGAGCTGTCATCTCTGACTGCATGGCCAATTGCCAATTCCCGGAGTCCTTCATTTGCACTGCTTCCTTGTAACATGAAGGCTCATTGCAATCAGTCAACATGACATAGTTCATAGATGGAACAAACCTATCAGGAGGTCGCGTGACACGTCCAGATCTACGCACAATAGGTGGCTCAGGCTCAGCCACAACCTGTGGTTCCACTCTATCCTGTCCTTGCTCCTCTTGAGCCCTGACATTTTGTCTTGCACGTGCAGGTCCATCTTCTTGGAAGACAACTCTTCTAATCTCCTCAACCCTCTCTGGTTTAGAATGATATTTGGATTCATTAAAGTAAACATCATTGCTGCGGACAACCTTTCTGGATTCGGGATCCCAAAGTCTGTACCCCATCTCACCAGAATTACCATAGCCTAGAAAGATGCGCTTTCTACTCTTTGGCTCAAGTTTGTTCCTAAATTCCTTTGGAACGTGAGTATATGCCTCACAGCCAAAGACTCTAAGATGCTTGTATGAGGGCATTTTGCCTAACCATACCATCTCTGGCACTGAATCCTTCTGCAAAACCTTGCTAGGAGATCTATTTACAAGATGAACAGCTGTTGATACAGCTTCAGCCCACAACCCATTTGGCAGCTGTGCATTAGACAACATACTTCTGACCTTCTCTTGTATGGTCCTATTCATCCTCTCAGCAACACCATTTTGAGGAGGATTGTAAGGAGCAGTAAGTTCACGTTTTATACCTTTTGACTCACAAAAGTCCTGAAAGGCCTTTGAAACATACTCTCCACCATTGTCAGTGCGTAAGCATTTAAGCTTCTTGCCACTCTGATTCTCCACAAGTGTCACAAACGTTTTGAAAACACTAAACGCTTCATCCTTGTGCTTGAGAAAGTAAACCCATACTTTCCTCGAGTAATCATCTATAAATGTCATAAAGTAAGAAGCTCCCCCTAGAGATAGGTTAGGCATAGGTCCACACAAATCACTATGAACAAGTGCCAACTGTGTATCTCTTCTACTGCTTCTATGCTTATGTGGCTGCTGTGTTTGCTTACCATACAGACAATGTTCACAGAATTCAAAATCATTAAATGAAAAGCCAGGAAAATAACCAGAACGAGACAAGATTTCCATTCCCTTCTTGGACATATGTCCTAACCGGCTATGCCACAAAGAAACGTTCGGCTGCTCGGTTACATTGATTACATTTTTAGAGACATTTGATACATAAATCATGTAAAGTCCTCCAGACTTTACTCCATGTGCTACTGTCATAGAACCCTTGGATATCTTCCACATGTTCTGTCCAAAAGTGGTGACGTAGCCAGCATCATCAAGTAAACCTGTGCTGATCAAGCTCTTTGTAATTGCGGGAACATGTCTCACATTCTTCAGCGTGAAAGAAGAGCCATTCTGAAACTTCAATTGAACATCTCCAACACCTAAGATCTCACATGTCTGCCCATTGCCTAGCCGAACATGATCTTTAGTGGTCACATAAGAGGTAAACCACTCCTTGTTTGGAGACACATGAAGTGATGCCCCTGAGTCTATAATCCAGTCACTCAGTGCATTTCCATCAGATGCTGTAAGAAGAGCTGAGTCCATTGTATTCTTCAAGAAGTAGATGTCTCCTGACACTAGACTGTCATCCTCTGCAATAGTGTTTGTCACATTTATTTCTTGAATCTTTACTGAGGACTTGTTCTTCTCACCATGGTCTTCAGCTTTCTCTTTGCCTTTTTCTGCTTTCCATTCTCTGCAGTCTCTTTTCATGTGACCCTTCTTGCCACAATGGTAGCATTCTATGTCACTCTTGCCTTTAGCACTGCGGGACTTGCTACGAGACTGATTCCTCTTTCCACCTTTGTACTTTTCTTTGGTCCTTCCCCTGACAACTAAGGCTGTTCCTTTGCCTTTGTCCATTGCCTTTCTATTGGTTTCTTCAGTAAGTAGACTTCCTTCTACACCTGCTATGTTCAAACCATCTGGAGGTGCAGAATTACTCAAAGCTGTGCGAAAAGTGTCCCAACTTTCCGGCAATGTGATCAACAGGAACATAGCTCTAACAGGTTCATCAAACTTGACACCTTGAGCTGACAATTGACTATAGATTGTGTTGAATTCATTCAGATGATTGGACATAGGTGTCCCTTCTTTCATCTTCAAGTCAACAAGCTTCTTAAGCCAGTATACCTGTGAAGCTGCACTCTGCTTCTCATAAAGATCACTCAGCTTTAATCATGCTTGATAAGCCGACATCTCGTCTGCTACATTGAAGTAAACGCTTTCTGCCAAAGTCAACATAATGGTAGAAAGTGCCAATTCATCCATTTCGCTCCATTCATCTTCGTCCATATCTTCTGGTTTTATCCCCTTGAGCTTTATAGGTTTTATCTGCTTCTTTTGTACCAACACGTGCCAAATCTGCTTCTTCCACAATGGGAAATTGGTTCCATCCAGCTTCTTGATATTGTAAAGAGCAGTGTCCTGTGATCTAGCCATAGCTACGCTTCACAGTGGTTTACTTTCCTGGGAAAAATTCGGCAAAGTTTCCCCTGTAAACTGACCTCTGAACCAATATCAACCTGTCAAATGAACCAAGAAAGCTTCAGATTCTGCATAAATTTCGGCAGAGTCTCCTTTGTAAAATGGCTCTGGTGTACTCAAAAAACAGACCAAAAAACAGCTCAAAAAACACTGTCTCTCTGACACTGTAAGCTGTGGGTAAACCTGTCCTGCACCTGTACTGTCTCTGACTGTTCTGTCACTGTCCTGTAAGCATAGACTGCGACAATGCCTCAACGGCAGTAAAGCAAAGATGCAATCCCAACTATCTAACTCACAGTCAATACATCCTAGCTGTCTATCTAAGGGTGCTCGAGGGATCGCTCCAAGACATGTATCACCGAAAGGATCTCAACATTCGAGAATCCCCCAGCTCAATAAAACCTCACTCGACCCTCAACAAAGGCTGCAGTAAATCTGATAGTACATAGACTTCCCACAAAGTCATACATCCACAAATTTCCCACTGTATGCTGTAACCACTACGGCGGTTGTTTGCTGCATGACTCACAGCCAGCAAACCCTCAACAGACATACATCATCTCTGACAATACATCCCATGTGGAATTACCTGCAATGTCAAGATGAAATCCGGAATATCAAGCAGCAAACACAAGCTACCTGATGAACTAGTGGATGTCGCCTACAGTCTGTGTGTAGATGCGCCCGTGTCGTATGTGACACACCTCCAAGAACTGTGAGCCGTCCTTCGATGTGTAGACAGCCACAAATCAACACTCTGGGAGTGTCGATATCCTCAGCACCTGCAGTCGTAGGCCAAAAACTCCAAATTTGCAGAGTCGGATCTGCACCCGCTGAGACCACGTAGTCGAAAATGGCTTGCGCAGAACTTTGTCGAAGCCGAACGGTGACCGAGATGACCTCAGAATGAAATTCTGAGAACACCGAGCCCTACGTATCTAGCGGCTTGCCCACTTACCTGGCGACCACATTGGGCTTTATACCCCAATACATGCCATAGTCTACACTTTAAAATGTAGAAATCTTGAGTCTCTATGTGCTCTACATAAATATTGTTTTTGATATTGTCATATTTTTGGACATAAGAAATATCACCAACTCTCAATCGTACGTGTGAAGCTACTTTAAGCGTGTGTTGAAAGCTTTTGCCTAAGTCACACGCTAGTTTAAGTGTGCGTAGTGAAAGCTTTTGCCTAAGTCGCTACATAAAGGTTTCCATTAGAAATTGCAAAGAGTTGAACGTTGTTTTTTCACATGTTTATTTTCAAATTACATAAAAGTTCTAACATAGGGGCCACACCTAAGGTGAAGCCGTAAAGTAAGGTACTCTCTAAAATTTATGTGCTATAGAAAAATATATTGTTTGAAGAAAGACTCTTTAGTGATGTGCTTTTTTGTTCTCTCTCTCTCTCTCTCTCTCCCTCTCCCGTGTGTGTAAATTCGCCTCCCTCTCTTAGACTCCTTCTACTGACTCTTTATGTCTCTATCTCGCGTTGAAGGTGAAGTGGGACAAACCGACCGATAGAAATTTTTGAAAACTATGTATGTATCATATAATGGCCGGTTTGGAGGGCCTCTGGCCTTGCAGCTTTCCATCCCTCTCTCTCTCTCTCTCTCTCTCTCTCTCTCTCTCTCTCTCTCTCTCTCTCTCACACACAATCAAAAGGCGAAGTGGGACAAACCATCTCGTACTTAGAATATGGTAATTTGGTATCCACTTCGTACAAGTTCATACACCGATAAGCTATTGGTTAAGAAGCTCTAAATCCAAATATTAGCATTTATGTTTGCATTTGAGGAATTTTTATATTATAAAAGGGGAAGGGATGAATGAACATGAAATTATGCAGAAAGACATTTTTTGTGAGCAATGACAAATCCAAGCCTTATAAATACCATGTTACTTACATGAGTTTTTAGAAGTTTTTTTTTTTTGCACCTTATAATACCATGTGTGTCATGGTAAGGGTGAACGAAACCTGTCGAAGGCCGGTCGTGTGAGCTAGTACATTGTATACTTGTGTGTGTATGTATTTTTTATACACACATTCAAAGGGAAAGAGTACGTGTCTTTATCACTATGTTTTCGCTAGTGACATGCCCGGCTTTTCTTGAGTGTAAATATTTGTCATACACACATACAAAGAGAAAGAGTGTGTGTCTTTATCAAAATCTTTATTGCTAGTGACATAATCTACTTCACATAAGTTTTTCCCACACTCTCACAAATTGCCCAAGCCATGGTGATAGCTTGCTGTGCTTGGTGGCATCCCTTGCCGTTTGGTTTACTCTCTTTTTGTAAATGTATTCTCTCTCTGGTTGGGTGGCTCCTAGTTCAACCAAGCAATCTCTCTCAAGGTGGCTTTGTTGTCAACCATCTTCTTTTGCTATATTGTTCCGGATGTTGTATGGATGTGTGATGCCCTGGCTCTGTTTGAGCAAAGCTCTTTTATGTAATTATTTTTTATGTGAATATACCTGTAATTCACATTTGTGAACAAAAAATAATATTAAAATCCCTCACACTCATGCAATTGTGAAGAAAAAGGTCAAGTTTCTTTTTGAGTCAAGCTTTCTCAATACTATGTTTGTGTGTGTGCGTGCGCACACGTGTGTGTGTGTGTGTGTGTGTGTGTGTGAGAGAGAGAGAGAGAGAGAGAGGACAATTACATACACAAACGGGCATCTCATCTAGAGTTATGCACATAAGGACAATAACTCTTTTAAAAGTTTGTAGCGATGAAAACATACATGAGTACAAATAGGTAGCTAGCTACTTTGGTAGCTAGATATATAGGTTATAGATCAATAAATAGATGAAGAGAATGATTGGGCCAAACCGATGGATTTGTTTGCATAATGCAAAAAATTGTGAATCTTGTAATTCAGAAGGGAAAGACGTCACCATCATCCCTTATGCACGATCCCCATATATGGCCATCGTTGCCTCTGCGCAATCAAAACGCCTTCAAGTGCCATCTCCCTCTCTTCTCACCAGCTACATAATCTCTCTCCCTCTCTGCATCTTCATCCTAACGCATCATCTCCCTGGCTACCTCCACAATTTCCCAAATTCACACAATGAAAGTCGACACACTACCTAAGCCATGCAAGATTGACTTGGTTTCAATTTCTTGCCTCTTTTGTTGTAGACGACTTGTTCAACCCTCCATTGAATGTATGAGCCCATTGTTGTTGGACTTTTCCATTCTACCACCATGCTCTCTCTTCCTTTGCACAACGCCAGTCCCACCATCGCCTTGCCTCTCCCTTCATGTTTCTCGCTTATCGGGTGTCACCAAATAATGGAAAATGGGATTAGATGATATCGTTTGCAAAAGAATATTATCCCACTAACTAATTATCTAATGCAACTAGTTTCAAAAATCATACCGATCAACATGCTTCAAGTTCAATCTCTACATTTCACTTAGGATTTGGTAGAGGATGAAGTAGAAACGGATGATGAATGGCTAGATGGACTTAACATGAGGATAACCGTAACCCTAAAATATGGATTTAAAGTCAAGACAGTAGCAAATATAGATGCCAAGATTCTCTCTCTCTCTCTCTCTCTCTCTCTCTCTCTCTCTCTCTCTCACACACACACACACACACACACACACACACAAAGGAAGCATGTGAGCTAAATGTTGCAATATGCTACATCAAGGAAGTGTAGAAGGGCTTTTGGTGCAAATAGGAGTTCCGACAAGGGTTGCGATTGTTGTGCAAATATATATGCTTCAACAGTTGGTTTTACCATTAGTCACGATACGGATATCAATAAAGTTAGGATGTGACCAGCTGATGCTTCGGAGAGCTTTTTAAAAAAAAGAAGCAATGTGACTATCTTTTTTTTTTTATAGCAAAACTCACAATTGTGAGTGAATTATATTGAATAGCCCAAAAAATTACAAGGTCTTGTCATGCTCTTGTTGAGCCATGACATCATCCAGGGACTATAATTACATCAGCTATCAGGGAAGCCACCCCCACCAACCCACCGCCTCCTCCTCAATACATAGGGTCCATAAAGTTGTCCTTTTGAGATCTTTTATTTACCAATGACCAAGATTTTCCCCCGTCCTAGGCATTCCATCTGTTGACAACAAGGCACAAGTAGTCCTAGACCAATCCTCCGAGTGTTGCTTTCACCCGAGCGTCCATATTAGCACTTTGCTTTCTTGAGTAATTTACGTGAAGCTTGCCACCTCAGAACCTCCTTCAGAGAGAGAGAGAGAGAGGTGCTTCAGGTGATTCTTGTGCATGCTGCCATCTTTTGGGGACCATGGCAAACTGAAGCGGGAGGGATTGGAATTTACTGTAGGGGCACGGTTTTCAACACTTTTTTTCAATGTTGGGGTTACCCTATGCAAGACCATCACCTTAGTGGTGGGTTAGTTACAACATGCGAAAGATCAACTCTAGCGTTTCCATTTTTAGAGAAAACAAGTGAGCTCAAAAGCCTCGCATAAGGAATATTGAGAGGAATCTCCTCAACAATTGAATAAAATAGAAGTTGAGCCATTAAGTAAATTGGAAAATAATCTAGTTAGGCTGGGGGCTAGTTTTAAAAAGCCCCTTTCAAACAAATACTGGTACATACTGATTCTGGTAAGACTTAAAATAAAATGTATTAGCTAGAAGATGCTGCAAAGATTCCCTCCGGCCTCATTTCCTTGCCCTCACCTTCTCCTGCCCTCGGGCCTCGTTGCCTCAGCCTTGCATCCCTGCTGCCTCCGATCCATCCCCAAAACCTCGACTTCTCCCATCATTTTCCCTCACCAAATCGAACTCGATACATTCTGTGTCATCTTGCCCTCACTCTTTTGTGCGGTTCACTTCACATGGCTATGGAGAGAGAGAGAGAGAGAGAGAGAGAGAGAGAGAGAGACTCCTTCCCTGCTCTTTGCACCATGTCTATGTCTTGCGAAGCACATAGGAGTTCAAGGTGAAAGCATAGGCGGTTGCATTTGAGAAAGGCCTTCACTTTCGACCGGCATATGGACTGCAGCCAATGAGAGAGAGAGAGAGAGAGAGAGAGAGAAAGAGAGAGCGCTCCATGCAAAAAAAGCAAATGTCGCCATGCAAAAGGGGAGAGAGAGAGAGAGAGAGAGAGAGAGAGAGAGAGAGAGTATCTACGTAAATTCCATGTATGAACGATTTTCCCAAAATCCTTGGGACATGCTTGAGACACTTTGTCTACAACCATATCTAAGAGCTTCAATGTGACCACAACATACTGAGGTCTGAGGTCTATGCTTACTAGCCATAAGTGAGGCTTAGTACATACTTAATGCCTTATTTCGTGCAACAAAGTGTTACCATATACATGTGGTAGTGATGTGTGTGAACACACTAGGACCGCCGGGGCATTTTTCCCCTCTTTAGGAGGTTTTTTCCCCCGAGCATTGTATATACGCCCATCACTCTAGGGCTATCTATCTTTACATTGCACACTAACACGCTCTCTATTGTGTGCCTCAAGCTTCATTTGTCTTCTCCAAGCTGTGTGCGTTTCTCTGCAACCCTAATTCCAACAATTGGTATCATAGCAGGTTACGTCCTCCCGGGCTTAGTCGCCGCTGCTCCGGCACACGCCTACTCACTTTCTCCGATTACAGTGAGGTTTGGCAAGCGTTTGCAGGTCGACAAAAATTTTGGGAAAACTCATAGAGCTCAGTCTGCTCAGATTTTTTATCCGGAGTCTTTTCGGCCTCCGTTTCCACTACAGGTAGGTCTGCACAGGCTATTTCGTCATTTTGTGCAGAATTTCTGTCAATGTCATTTTCTGCATAACAGGTGCCTTACATTCTTCTATGGTTTGTGCTATCTAGCACGTGTTCCCCGCTTCGTTTCTCCTCTTTTCGGGCAGTTTTCATATCAGGTGCAGCATTTACCATGGCTGACAACAACACAGATGTGTTCCAGATGTTTGCTGCTGACGACAAGTTGGATGGGGACAATTACCCTATGTGGGCTTACATGATGCAACATGTTCTTGTGTCAAAGGGCGTCTGGAATATTGTGCAGGGCATTGATGTACGTCATGGTTCTTAGGATGCAGGCGATGTTGAGGATGCTGCAGGTCTTGCTGCAAGGATTGTTGCTATTAGAATTGTTTTGCCTACGGTAGAACAATCTCGTTGGGATGTAAAGGATGCGTAGGCTCATGCATTGATTGCGTTGTCTGTGAAGCGCACCATTGTTCCTCGCATCCGTTCAGCAAAATCTGCAAAACATGCTTGGGATATTTTGGCTGGTCTTTATGCAAGTCGCAATGAGGCTAAAATTGCTTTGTTGCGTAAAGAGCTGGAGTTGAAGATTATGCATGAGGAAGATGATATGGACACTTTATGCAAGTCGCAATGAGGCTAAAATTGCTTTGTTGCGTAAAGAGCTGGAGTTGAAGATTATGCATGAGGAAGATGATATGGACACTTTTCTAGCTAGTGTCAAGGATATCAATGAGCAACTTATTTCTGCAGGTGAAGTTATTTCAGACAGTTCCCTTGTGCAGACTGTTCTTGATGTCTTACCAGATTCTTACCAGACTTTTGCTAGTACTTGGAGACTTATGACCCAAGGAAATCCTGAAGTTGTCAAGTTTGATGCATTATGCTAATCATTTGCTAATCACTGGACCAAATGAGAGACATATTGTTGAATTTAAGGCTGATTTTCATGCTACCTTCAAGATGAAAGATTTGGGGCTGTTGCATCATTACTTGGGTATACAGTTTAAGCAGTGTGATGGTGGTATTGCCTTGTGTCAGAAAAGTTACATAGAGACGTTGCTATGTAAGTTTGGACTTGAGGATTGCAAACCTATTGCCACTCCCATGGAAACAGGTTTGAAGTCGAGTCTACATGATGCTGGCGATCCTGCTGATGTCACTCTTTATCAAATTGCTGTTGGCTGCCTCATTTATGTATGCAACACGAGGCCGGATATTCAGTTTGCAGTCTCACAGGTCAGCAGATTTATGCATAGCCCAGGGTCTAAGCATTGGTAGGCTCTCAAGAGGATTTTCCGCTACCTTAGTGGCACTTTACATCTTGGCTTGTTTTATCCCAAGGGGTGATCATTGCCGCCAGACTTACATGCTTTTTCGGACTCAGATTGGGCTGGTTGTTTTGACACGCGAGTGTCCACAAGTGGTTTTTGTTTCATGCTTGGCAGTTCATGTATATCATGGTTGAGCAAGAGCAACCTACTGTGGCCACTTCGAGTTGTGAGGCTGAGTACAGGGCAGTCTTCACAGCTACGGTTGAGTGTGTATGGCTCAGACGCCTTATGGATGATTTGGGTGTTGGACAGGACACCGCCAACACTATCTACACTGATAGTCAGAGCGCATTGGCAGTTTGCGAGGAACCCAAGTTTTCATGCTCGCACAAAGCACATTGAGGTACATTACCACTATGTCAGGGAGAGGCTCTTAGCAGGAGAGATCAGCTTGGCTTATGTGCCAACATAGGACAACCTTGCAGATCTTTTCACAAAGGCATTGTCTCGTGAGAAGCTTGAAGCTTTCCGCAAAGCTTTGGGATTACTCCCCTTTGTGGACTGATCATGTCCTCAGGGCATGGCACTTCCCCTTACTCATGTGCCAGCTCTCGTTCACCGCATCACTCCAGGGGGATTTGTTACCATATACATGGGGTAGTGATGTGTGTGAACACACTAGGACCACCGAGGCATTTTTTCCCTCTTTAGGAGGTTTTCCCCCCCGAGCATTGTATATACGCCCATCACTCTAGGGCTATCTATCTTTCCATCGCACACTAAGTAACACACTCTCTATTGTGTGCCTCGAGCTTCCTTCGTCTTCTCCAAGCTATGTGCGTTTTTTTGCAACCATAATTCCAACACAAAGACCATTTAGAGAGGAATTTAACGTTCTTAGTTAACTATGGAGGCAACACTGAGAGAGCTTCCATGTGAGCGCCTAACATGCTTGTGAATTAGAGTCCAAATTTCAAAAGCAAGGAGGAGA